>NW_027437188.1:20720000-20772500 GCF_033239565.1 Halichoeres trimaculatus
GACTCAAAGAAGTTTAAAACTTGTCCTTTGCTATGCAGCTTACTGACTATTTAATATATTTCTCCTCCAAATGATTCAAATGTAAGTGGCTTTAGTGCTTTACATGGAAGTTACCAACATAAGAGGCTTACTGCTCACTTAATCTGAAATGCACTTGACGCTTCCCAGACTGCCCTGATGGATTCTGGGGGTTGAAGTGCCACTCATCTTGTCCTAGCTGTGAGAATGGAAGTTCCTGCAATAAGAAGACGGGTGTGTGCAAATGCAAACCAGGCTTCACAGGGGACCTCTGCCAAAATGGTGAGTTTTAACCTGAAGGATTTCTTGTAAAAAAAACTTTTGTTTCTTAAATAAAGATAAAATTTCAAAGAAAGCTCGGTAGTTGATCATGTCATGTGTCTCCAAGAGATTTCAGCGACTAAACAGACACAGGTATGAGACAAGACACAGGCGAAACTAATGCATAAGAGCTAAGCTTAGGTTGTGATACTTTTTTCTACTTTTTTGTACTTTTTTTAGATGCTATGAAACACTGGTTATAAAATAGTAGGAAAAAATGGCATATTTAAAACTAAACAGTGAATGGAAGTGAAAATCCATCTAACTCAGGCATCAAATTGTCTGCGACCAGTGACTGGTCACCAGTCTGAGAAGAGTGAGCGAACTTCTTAAATAACA
Organism: Halichoeres trimaculatus; assembly: GCF_033239565.1. Taxonomy (NCBI): domain Eukaryota; kingdom Metazoa; phylum Chordata; class Actinopteri; order Labriformes; family Labridae; genus Halichoeres; species Halichoeres trimaculatus. The sequence continues at coordinate 20,720,679 of NW_027437188.1, forward strand.
CTGCCATCTAGTGGGAGTCATAAACCATAACATCTTTTGAACTTATTTACCCTTTGGGCCCAGTTTTTGAAACATGCTTTAAACTGCAGAAGTCTGTGCACGCCACTGTCCTTTTGACATATACTTCTCTAATAACTTATCAGTGACTTCCTTTTTATTTATTTTCAATAAGATCTGTTAAGACTTAACCTGCTAAGGTTGAGATGTTTGGGTTTTACTGTGGGCTACAACAATTCAGAGATGCAGCTTTTGGAACTTCTGTATGTTAGAATAGAATAGAATAGAATAGAATAGAATAGAATAGAATAGAATAGAATAGAACTTTGTTGTCATTATAACAAGTACAATGAAATTGAAGTCACAACAGCAATCAAGAAAACAAAAGCAAGAAAGTGTAATGACAGTGCAAAAAGATCCATAAGAAAATAGATGCTGACAGCTTGTCCATCATTCTCCAGTTCAGCCAGCCTCCACCTCCACAGGGTCCAGGACTGAGCTTCTTCAGTCATACTCCATCTCTGTCTCCTAGATCCTGTCTGCTCACAGCAGGTGAAGCTCTTCTAATGTGGCGTTGGTGTCTGATGTTAGCTCCGTTAGCCATGTCTGTGAATAGCATGATGCTACTCAGCCCTCTGGTATTCCCTCTGTTGCTGGGTTAGCACAGCTAGCTCTTCCATCTTGTTGGAGATAGATCTTACGTTCCCAATAACGATGGATGGAAGGACAAGTCCATGTCACCACTTCTTAGCTCACACCTGAGAGCCAGCACGTCGTCCTCACCTCCTTCTCCTCACTTTGTGGGAAGACATCAGGCCTTACACCAGTTAGCATTGACATGCTACAGGCTGCCAACGGCTGAGTTTACATGTAAACAATGCAGCCATGGTTATATTTAGGATCTCCAGACAAACACAGGAGAAAAAGTAGTAAAAATATCACTGAAGCCACAAAAAGTTTGGTGTCCATGGCCAACAAATGAGCCATACACAGTAATGATCCACTCTAAATACAAATATTGCGAAAAAGGGATGAAAAAATTACAAGAAACGAATAAAGTAGAGAGAGCTGCTGCAAAAGGCAGCCATAGTCAACAGGGCGGCGCCTAGCAACCTAAACATATAACCTAAACATTACAACAAGACGGTATGCCTCCAAACCCAGATCCAAGGTTCAAGACTTGGTTTGGCTTAATCTCACTTGATCAGTGTCTCTCATATCTTCACCACCCAGGTATGAATGGAAGCTATGGACAGGGATGTATCCAGCTGTGCAGTCAGAATGAAGCTCCCAGTGATCATGTGAGCGAAGCCAGCACATGTTCACCTGGTTGGCTCTTGCTGTGAAAAATAAAGTTTTTCTCCTGTTGTCCTTCAGGTGATGCCTGTACCTTTTAGGCAAAAGCAAAAGTGTTTATTTTGTATGAAATTTTTCCAAACTTTTGTTTAACCATAGTTAAAGGCACTGTGGGGATTATCTGGAATTGTTAGTGTTTTTTTGAAGACAAAGACTCAGTTTGCCGCCAAATCTTGGAGGGACGTGACATTTGCCAGCACGTGCATTTGTTTTGGAAGCAAATCAGTGGAGATTGAATCATTTTTTTAAAGGTTTTTGTAAACTACTGGTATGATTTAAGGTTTGTTTGGTACTTTATTGCTGAATGCATAAAAAAGTTTACTTTAAGTATATCTCAGGGTTTGCTTTTGAGTTTTGTTCTTTTTTTTACAGAAAAAAAATCCAGTCTTCATATTCTTCCATGACCATAATGACTGAGGAACATTTTGTTTTGCTTATTTTTGGAAAGTATAATCTCTCACCAGCCTGGCTTTCCCTCTATATTTTGCTCATTTTTCTCTTCTTTCACTCTTCTCTACGCTCTCTTCTAAAAAGTAGAGCAATCTTCTACTCAATCTCCTTAAACATAGAAATATTACAGCCTCATACCTGTTAAAATGTCTTTCTTTATTCTGTCTTTTGAGAGGCTATTATTATTTTTTTATTATTTTGCTCATGCGACATTAAAATAGCTGTAATTAATTCTTGGTACACCAGAGGGCACTGCAGGACACTCTTCTGATTTTCTCATCTGCTCCTCAGTCAGTGAATCACCACACAGATTCAGTGAATCATCAGATCGTCCGTGTAATGTCATAAGCAAAACCATTTTGAACCCCACAAATCCCAGGATATAATTTGTATGAGTCATTCCGGGGCAGATCGACTGTATTTTATCGGCTGGATGGTCTTTTTATGCATCCGGCCATAGCAAACTCTTCATGTAACTAATATTTTTCTCATCGTTGGGATATTTTTACTGAACTGCAAGATGTACAAGCAGTCCAAAGGGTCTTAACAATGTAATAGATTTGTTCTTGATTATAGTCTTTTGACTTGAAATGGCCTCATGTTATTGCAAAGCCTAAGATTTAGTGTGAGAGTACTACCAGGGCCAGAAATTCATACCACCTCCATGGCACATGGGGCATCGTAAATCACAGCCACGTCACACTACAGCGGAGCTTCACATCCCCAGTCATAACAGTCTAATGGCCTCAGTCACAGATGTCGCTCTGATTGGATGTTGCTGTGGAAAGAAGGCTATCATTCTGAGCAGATTCTGTTTTCTGAGGATCGTTTCTCCTCAAACAGAGGTGTCCAGTTTCTCCGTCTCGTGCTGGGCCTCTTCCTTCAGGAGACGTCAGGAAGAGGCCTGTGCTGTGAGAAGGACCAGATCTCTCTCTCTCTGATGCATCTGTTTCACAGAATTAAATGGAAAGAGATGACTTTCCACTTTAGCGTGTGAGAGTCTACGTGGGTGATATTCGTCCACAAGCCAGTTTTTGTTACTTTATTTGTGGAAGTGACTAGATCTGCAAGACTCAGGAAGGTTGTTACTATGGCTAAATGCATCGTTTCAGAGAGCATTCTCATGGCGTTGAGATTGATGCTAAACATTTCTGTCAGAGGAAACGAGGCATTGTGCTGACATGAGTCCTGCACACTGGACCACTTCTTCAATTAACGTGGATTGTGCTCCATTTAGTAGCTTTGATGTTTACATCAAAACAGCTTATTTGATTGCAGTAAAAAAGAACTCTGGTTCTGCTGGCATCGAACATCCGCGTTATTGTCGAAGAAACCGGGTTGTTTTGTTGTTGTTGTGTTGACCTCTTTCAGTGTATAGACCCTGAATAGCACCAGGAAGTTCTATTCTGTGTTCTCTCTATCCGCTCTATTTCTGTGGCCTGCCCTCCCCGGCTGTGTGGTCTCTGGACCTGCTTTATGGGCTGACAGCAGCGGCTCTTACACAACCAGGGATCTGGAAATAATCCTCCTGTCTTAAAGAGCTCATTTAGTGTAGAGATGGAGTCTTTCAACGATGGCACTGTGAGTGTGTGTGTGTGTGTGTGTGTGGACTGAATACATCTGTGCCTACCTATAAACAAAGAGAAGGAGAAAAGAGTCTTCACTCACAAACACTTTCAGATTCTGTGCTAATATCAGATGACAGATTGCAACCTTATTGTTAAAATGGGAAGAAGTCGCCTCCTACTGGCTCAAATAAATCATAACCTTTGACACCTGAAGATTGAAAGAGAAAAGGTTGAGTGATCACTAATCTTCTCTTGCATATAATCTGGACTGATTCCTCTTTTTATTGTTTAAAAAGATGAAAAGTTCTTCCTGCAGGACTGAACGGTGTTGCCATGGTGTCAGAATTCCTCTCCTAATAACAAACAACAGATAATTAACCAGTGATTTAGCCACAGTGCTACCACAGGCCTAATGTACAGCTGGATTAAAATGACAGCATCCTCAGTGGGTTGGCTTTAATAACATCGCAGCCTTAACCACTACAGAGGCAGGCGAAGACGTCATGCTGTCAGCGTGGGAACACAGAGACAGCCATGCCAGAAACTGCTGAGCAGGAAGGATACTTTCCCAATTTGAGGCCTTGAGGCAAAAAATAACAGGAGGAGTGGACAGCATCATCAATTTGCACCAGAGAGGCAGGGGATGATGCATAAACCCTTGGTGGAACACCCGCAGTACCCCGGCATTTAGAAAACACAAAACCACCAAGTTACACATTTCTGCTGCAGTCCCAATTTGTGGCTTCCTTTGGTAACACGGTCCACTGCTCTCCCTAAAGATAGAAGATGTAGTGTTTAAATGAATCGCTGGCCGTTGTGTTGATTAAGGTTCAAAGCTTTTTCACTCTCAGAATTTCTCATTTGTTAATGCAAAACAAAGCAGAGGAGAAAAATAACAGCTTGTAAAAAGGTGGTAAAACACTCTTTTACTTCAGCGTTCTTGTAAATAAACACACTCACACACACTCACACACACTCACACACACATAAAATATGTACTGCTTTAGTTTGGATGCGTTTCTCTGTGGGAAATTGAGTGAACCAAACAGAGACAAAGAACAGTTTCCTACTCTTGGGTTCACAGACAGATTTATGTCCCAGTGGTTGGAATCAATCATCCTAATTTCAGCTTGTTTCTTGCTTATTGACGGCACATATTTACCATCTTTCCAAGTGTCATTTGTTTCTAAACACACTCAAACAACCTCTCAAGCTGTCTTTAGGAATGAGAAACAGACTCCTGCACTTGCACCTCTGTGCATAAACAGCATTACTGTAGGTATGACCGCATGTGTGTGTCTATCTGTGTGTGTTTTAGGGTGGCACAGTAACCTGGCTTTGTTTTGCAGTGTATTGGTGAGGTCTGTGGACCCAGCAGGTGCTCTAATTACCAGCTCTCTGTGCCCCCTCTACACCCAAAAGAGAGGACGGCCTCAGAACTGCCATGGACTTTGATGTGGCCCAGATCCACCACACATGTGGGGCATGAGCTCACTTAACGAATGCAGACCCTCTGCAAATGAACAGCGTGGTGCCGCAATTTGATATTGGTACATTCAGTAGGAGGTAACACTGAGAGGGAAAGTAGGAGAGAAAAGATGGAGAAGAGAAAGAAGTTTAAAAAAAAAAAAGTAGCTGGCATCTGAACCTTTTCCTCTCCTTTTTTTATGAAGCTGCCAGTTCTAACCAGTCGGATGTTTTATCTTGGCCTGCAGTGTGCCCGGACGGCTTTTACGGTCTTGACTGTGGCCAGATGTGCGAGTGCAGGAACGGTGCCCGCTGCCACCACATCACAGGGGCCTGCCTATGCACCGCCGGCTGGGCAGGACCACACTGCATTCTGGGTAATGGAAGCCACATCATTAAAATGGGGTGTGAGGGAGGCCCTTTGCTGCAGCCCATCACGACATCCTCTCCTCAAACACAACTACGATGTGTTTGTTAACAATTATCTCTATAACGAGACTGCCTTTTTTTAGGGATGGTACGGATGGAGGGAGGAGGGAGAATAAGAGCGCCTTCAGGCATACACGGTTTAATTGAGGTCTATTCCGGATAAATGCACCCACGTGTTTATAGTGATCAACATTAGGAGAGGGAGAAAGTAACTCAAAGACTCTTTAGTCGCGAACCAATGACTGTTCTCTTGCTAAAATTTCTTCATGCAGTTGTTTTAATGAATCCAGTGAAGTGCCCACTAAAACTCTCAGTCTGTCATTCTGCAGTCTTATTCAAGACTTTCCTCTTGCCACAGCCATTTTGTGGTCCTAACTACCAAAGCCAGAGTCAGCAGAAAGCCACTTGCATGGCTTAATGATGCATCTCTATCATTAGTGCATTTTCCTCCTACTTAGACCCTAAATGTCATCCTGGACTTTGATCACTGAGGAGAAGTTCATGATGAAGCGCAGCAATTGTTGCTGCAGTTGGATAATAAATGTATACTGAAGGTGTATGTATGTAATGCGTCGTGATGTGTTGTTGTGGTTTGTGTTGTGCAGAATGCCCACAGGGTCACTTTGGGGAGCAGTGCAGTCAGACCTGTGGGTGTCAGAATGGAGCCAGGTGTGACCACGTCAGCGGGCGGTGCAGCTGCACGGCTGGCTGGACAGGGGTCAGCTGCCAACTGCGTGAGTGTCTCATCACTGAGCATTACAAATTGGATCAAACGTTTCATTATTTTTTTGTTATTGTCTTCAAAGAAAGTATCAGCAGGAATGCATGTCACCTAATTCACATTTAGTGGGTTCTTGTAAAGGTATGAATACTCTCAAGAATGGCAACAATGCATATTTTAGTTTAAAAAAAAAGAAGAAAATACAGTTAATAAATGAACATGAATTTGTTTGTCACACCACGAAATTCAAGATTTTAACTTAATTTGTTTATCTTTTCCACTGTCAAGTTACATTTGACTGGTACAGATACACTGCAAAAACTGAAATCTTATAGAAAATGTCTTTTTAGATTTAATATGAGGCACATTTACCCAAAAAGTCCAGAAAACTGTCTTTTTTTCTATTTATTTAAGGGCAAGAATGGGGTCTAAAAGGCTTGTAACAAGTAAAAAAAATCTGCCAAATGAACAAGAGAAAAGTTACTTGTATTAAGACATTCCTCTAGTTTCAAGCAAATTTTTAAACATTTAAATGTTTCTTGTTCCGTTGGCAGATTTTTTTTTTACTTGTTACAAGCAATTCAGACCTCATTTTTGTCTTAAATAAATTAAAACAAGACATTTTTCTGGACTGATCAGTTGAATGTGGCTCGTATCTAGTATAAAAAGTCACATTTTACTAGAAATAAGACAAAAACACTTGATAAGATTTCAGTTTTTTGCAGTGTATCAACACTTGCTGAGATTTCAGTTTTGCAGTGAGATTTTGATGTGTAATTTTTGTCTGACCGCAGCCTGTCCAGCTGGACAATATGGTGAAAATTGTGTTGGACATTGTGTTTGCCAAAATGGGGGCTCTTGTGACAGCATGACGGGCCAGTGCTCCTGCCTTCCCGGCTGGACAGGAGCTGCCTGTGAGTTAGGTGAGTTCAGAACCACTTCAAAAGCATATGAAGATATCATTTTAGGAACATACTTTCTATGTAGGCCTTTTGGTCCCTCTCTCCTAGAGTGTGGGGATGGGGGCTCCAGAGAAAACTGCACGCAGGCCTGCAGCTGTATGATTGGAGGACGGTGTGACACAGTAACAGGAAGATGTGTGTGTCTGCCAGGATGGAAAGAAGAGCTCTGTCAGACAGGTGATGTCTTGAACTTTACTTTGCCAGGCAACACAGTTTCATGTGTGATCTATCTTCTGTTGATTAACAGCCATAATGTTCCTTAAGCTTAGTTATACATGTATTTATTATATCTGCAAATCTCTGCAAACTTGCTGACAGAACAACTTGTTCAAGTAGCCTTCTTTTAAAAAATGTTCTCATTGGACTGAGCAGAAACTATTATGTGTGTTTCATCTGAAGCCTGTTCTGAGGGATTCTTTGGCGAGGGCTGTGAGCAGCAGTGTGACTGTGTCCATAGTCTGAGTTGCCACCATGTGACGGGCCGCTGTGACTGTGAGCCAGGCTGGACAGGGGCCCGCTGTGACAAACGTGAGTGTGTATAGGAGCTAGGAAATTGCAAACGGAATAACATTAGAAATAGAGAAGCTTTGAACTTTTGTACTAACTGATGTCTGTGTATGCCGAACCCTCAGCCTGCTCTCCGGGATCCTTCGGGGTTTCCTGTGCCCAACAATGTGACTGCCAGGTTGGAGTGTCCTGTCACCATGAGACTGGGAGTTGTGGATGCCCAGCTGGGCTCACAGGACCTGGCTGCGAGACAGGTAAGATTGTAAGGTACACGATCACCAAGCTGCTTGAATATGAAAAAAAAAATGAATTGTGCAGTTTGAGTTATATAATGATGATTGATTGTTTCAAAGCACTAAATACAAAAAAAATCTTTATATACTTGGCTCTTATCAATGTAATGTATTTAAAACTGTTTTTGTAACTTGTTTGCATAGAAAACAAAACCAGTCAGGCAAGGCATCATGGAAGTAAAGTGATCACCTAACATCATTCTCTTAGCACTGATTAAATTTTCTCCCCTTTCATTCTCGTGGGAAAGATTAGCATATATTCCATTCCAGGAAATGCACTCTACAGCGGCACTAAAGCCTCACTGTCACAGGACTTTATGCTAATGTTTCATTATTTAGACTGTACCGTTTAGGACTGTACAAGCAGCTTCCCTACTCAGCCCTTCATCACTCCCTCTATACCCCCAGCTCCCTTCCTCTCCTCATACACTCCCCAGACATCTGATAAACGTTACACACCAGTTGCCAAGTAAAACAGAAGGCATTGTTTTTGTCTCCTCGGCGGCGGATAAGGGCTTTTGGAAAGCAGACATGCATAATGACAGCAGCGTAATTGCCTCTTTAGTCTGGAGTTCTTTCTTATCTGTCCCCCACGCCGCCTGCTGCTGCCTGACTGAGTATCCAAGTGCTGCGGTCTCACCCCAAAACATGTTCGGTTCACAGATTCATCTTGTTCGCTATGACTGATTGTCTGAAGACTCCATTCATTATTTTGATGAGCATATGTGAATGTATGCAGAGAGGCTGTGTGAAAGAATGTCCCTCTGAGTCCATCTGGGTCTGGGCACCAGGGAAAATTTGTTGGGAGTTTTGGTTTTGTGGGTCAGCGCTGAATGTCCCAGTATGTCTACAGATACACCCACAATCTAAAGGGATGAAAAGAAAAATGTCTGAAAAACACTGCTGAATGACTGCAATTAACTGTTGTCCTACAAACTCCATGGTATTTATTAAAAGGCTAAAATAATTTTGTTGACTACCTCACAGAATGACACAGTTTAGCCACAAACCCTAAACCAGCTGGTGTTTTTTCTTTGTTATATGAAAAAATACACATTTTACAAATCAAGTATCTCTCAAAAAACAACATTTTTTAAATTCATAGTACTCTATTATGTTGGTCTGTCACCTCTTATTTGAGAATCTGTTGTTCTAACACCTCAGATTTTGCCCAGTGCTTGACAAATGCCTTATGTATTTGCTGACATCGTTACTGAAGTAAATTAGTTACCCCCATGCTTGTTTTTGGACTAGTGTTTCAGTGTTTTATTAGCAGGTGAGATCATTTTATAACAATACAAAAATAAATTCTGAAATTCTGAAAATCATGCTAGCATATTTTAATATTAAAATGAATTCCACTTATGTTGTATGTATGTGATACATTTTTTTATGTTTCATCTTAGTCTGTCCTGCTGGCGTGTTTGGGCAGAACTGCAGCCAGCTGTGTCAATGTTCAGGAGATCAGGAGCAGTGTCATCCCGTGACCGGGACATGCAGCTGCTTACCTGGTTACTCTGGTGCCCGCTGTGAGCTGAGTAAGTATTTATGTTGCTGCTCTGGATGATGTTATAATAACACCTGATTACACCTCTTAAATGATGAAGAACATCTTTACAGGCATTACAACAATGATCTCTTGTTCTTCTCCCTGGTTTGTCTCCAGGATGTCGAGCAGGAACTTTTGGGTCTAACTGTAAGTCCAGGTGCAGCTGTATCAACGGTGGTCGCTGCGACTTCAGGACTGGAACTTGTTACTGTCCTCCTGGATTTATTGGAGCTGACTGCAGCTTGAGTTAGTAAAGAAACCAGAACCTGTTTGTGCTTTGATTGAAAGGGGGTTTTGCCTGTCAGGACATTTGAGTTATATTTCTTTACATCAATTCTGAGGGACTCAGGGTGTGTGTGAAATGATAATGATAATACTTCCACTCTAAAAAGTCAGACTACACATATCTATGGAAAAAAGTCTTTTTAGATTTAATGTCAGCTGAAAGTGTCTTATTTTAGGAAATTACCATCAAAAAGAGTCTAATTGCCTAAGGTTAGGCAAATAATCTGAAAATGGGTTCGGAAAAATCCATTCATGAATTTTCCTGTAACAAGGCATTATTCTCCTTTTTAAAGACTTAAATCTTATTTCAAGAAACTTGCCAAGTTTTTTTTAATCCTTTGGTCAGTTTGTTTTTACTTAGTACAAGCAGTTCAGGCATTTTTTTTGGTTTGTAGTGTTCGTAGATGGGACATTTTTCTAGACTTCTCAGGTGAATGTGGCTCATATAAATCCATACTATTTAAGACAAAAACTATTGTTTAGTTTCCAGTTTTTGTGTCCTCTGTATCCTTTTTTTGTGCTGTTAGTTTAAATTCAGATGTGTTTATTCCAAGGTTGTCTGAGTGGGTCCTATGGGAAGGACTGTGCTAAGCTGTGCTCCTGCGGGGAAGGAGGCCAATGCCACAAAGCATCTGGGAAGTGCATCTGCGCCCCAGGACAGATGGGACAGTCTTGTCAACAAGGTGATGTGGTTGATTGTTTTGATTCAATAGACTGTTGAGAAATTCATTTTTTTAATAATTCGTTGCAAGCAACATTCATGAGCTTTACTTATTCATTCTGTATGCCAACATGTATGAATTCATTGCACTGATTTTTCCATTTAATGACAAAAATATGTGCAGAATTTAACATAACATTTGAAGTTTTAAGCGGAAAGTTGTTGTCATGTGGTAAACTTTTGAAATAAACTGATTTGTTGCAAAGCGAAAAGAATAGACAACAACTTGATTCACTGTTCACATTAAAAAAAAAAAAAAGTATTTTATTTAATCCATTACCACCGTCTGTCCTATTGAGTAATAGAGTCTTCGATAAACCAGATTTGCTACAGTGGGAAACACTGCTACAAGTTCTTCAGTCACTGAAACAAGGGGCATTTTGCAACATTTTCTTTGTATATTTAAGCAACAAATTCTCTATTTCCTCAGTACGGGGCTTCTGATGATCACAGGGCAATTTCCCTGGAAACAAAACAGAGGCAGAGTTGAATTTCTTTATCTCACCCATTATCAGCAGCTCTGCTACAATTCAAGTGGGGTTTTCCACCTCTGTTTGGGCTAAATGTTCTCTTCTTTGTCCTCTTGCATGTTCTTGGATTTGGTACCTCTTCAGATCCTCTTGTTGAATGTTTACAGAGACCTATAAGTAGCTCGTTCTCCGTGTTCCGTGTCGCTGAATTTGGCAAGGAAGCAAATAAACAAACAAGGAAATCGAAGATAACTTGCTTATTGTTTTCTCAATCTAAATTACCCAGAGAAACATGATTATTCTTCTATATCAGTGCCAAATGAGACTTCTCTGCCATCTCTGTAATGAGCTGTTGCTTAAATAAACAAGAATGTGGTTAGCGTAGTCTCGTATTTGTGTTTGTGTGAAACAATCAAAGAGACAGAGCACACCCTGGCACTGTGTGTCGACTGGGTTTTTCATTTGTGAGTGAGAGCAGCAAGATAGAAGAGGCTCTTTGTCCTGATTTACTCTGATTGTTTTTTCCAGTATGTCCTAGGGGGCGCTATGGCCTGCACTGCAGACACACATGCAGCTGTCAGAATGGAGGTCTGTGCAGTCCTGTTGACGGGTCCTGCAGGTGTGGACTTGGCTGGGCGGGACCAAGCTGTGAGACAGGTACAACAGATTGAAACAACATAACAACATAAAACAGTGTGAATGAAACAAAATTAACTGTTCGTGGAAAATTGAAAACTACAAAAACAAACAAAAAGTTTTAAACACTAACACTATTGTGTTCTTTCTTGTTGCAAGATTGTGTTTGGTACTTGTCAAATGTTGATTTAACGACCACAGGGTATCCAAGGCTCAGCACCGTCACATAAGCTAGGCTTTCAGCTCTAACACATCATTTGAAAAACATTTATGTCATTGCAAGTACACACTCTTCTCAAAAACTTTTCAGTTTGACTTTGCCCTCAGGTTTCACCTTGATTGACACCATTTACAATGCACCTGACATGGAACTCATGTGGACTTTTGCCTTGCTCTTGCCTGAAAGTCATACTTTAATTTTAAGATGATTTTAATCAACAAAACACACTACAAAAAACTGAAATCTTATCAAGTGTATTTATCTTTTTTTTTTTTTAAGTAAAAGTCGTCTTATTACACTTGATATAAGCCACATCCAACTTATCGGTCCAAAAAGGTCTTGTCGTTCAGAGACAAAAATGAGGTCTGAATTGCTTGTAACAAGTAAAAAAAACAACCTGGCAATGGAACACGAAAAATTTGCTTAAAACTGGAAAAATGTCATAATAGAAGTAACTTTTCTCTTGCTCCATTGGAAGATTTTCTGAACTTGTTCTGAGCGATCAGACCTCATTTTTGTCTCCCAATGGATTGAAACAAGACATTTTTCTGGACTGGTCAAGTGAATGTGGCTTATATTAAGTCTGAAAAGACATTTTCTACTGATAATAAGACAAAAACACTTGATGAGATTTCATTTTTTTCCAGTGCAGTACAGAAACCAGCGCCCTTCAACACCCAACACATTGTGTATCAATGAGGTGAACATACAGTGCCAACCATGGGTTGTGTCATATTGCATAAATAAATTAAATTAAAATAAGCCAAAATTGTGTTTTAATAAAAAAAAAACTCTTTTTGTTTTTATTGGTCAACCAGATTAACTTTAAATGAAAAAATGACCAAAGTTTGTAATATAGCAGTGTGAGCAGTGTGGGCTGCAGCTGCATGTGAGTTTCTATGGGTTCACAGTTTAAATACCTGCTCTACCAAGTATTTTTCAATATCTCCTGCTTAAAAGCACAGATGTTTTTGCTCGCTTTTCAGTGAGTCTTGAGTCTTTTTTTTAACTCCTCTTTAAACTGCAAACTGCAGTTTGTGAAGGTATTAGAAGTACCCATTAGCTACTTTGGCTAGATTTATGTCTCTATTGAATCCTGCAGACCTGAACAGCTGATAAGTTGACAGAGAAGTGTTGAACAAAGTGGCTTCTGACAGAAAAGTAAATGACTAAAGTTTCTGAATAGCATTACAATCCCCCAGCCCATTTCACAACAAGCTGAGCTGACTGGCATCCTCTGTAAGTGATGTGCTAACTATTGACAGATGACTTATATAACTACTCATAAAAAAATCACGAACTATCCTTTTGATAAGTTTTCTGCTAAGTTATCATTTCTCACATCACTTTTTATAAATACACCTGAGTTTTAACAGACAATATCTCCCTGTGTTTCTGCATGTGCAGCCTGTCCCCAGGGGAAATATGGTCCTGATTGTGCACACGACTGTCTCTGTCTCAACAATGGGACCTGTGACCGCTTCACTGGCGTCTGCAGCTGTACTGCTGGATACTACGGCCACTCCTGTCAACACAGTATGTAAAAAACCCATATAATTCTAAAGAAAACTTGATGACAGTGTTATCAGTATTCCCTTTAATGCTTCTGTAAAAGCTCTTGTAAGTAAAGTATGCTGGTTGTTGACTTGTATCAGCCTCTTGCCCTGAAAAACAAAGGTTGATTCATTTTTGTGTCTCTCTGTTAGGTTGCCCACATGGCTTCTTTGGAGTTAACTGTGCCCACACATGTGACTGTAACATGGGTAAGACATGTGACCATGAGACAGGCCAGTGTGTGTGTCCACCAGGCTTCCATGGCCCCCAGTGCCAAAGCCGTGAGTACATGTGAATAAAGACATTTTACAGAAGGGACATAATGTGCACCAAATAGTCCAAAAGGAGACATATACAATCTGTATTTTATTTTATTTTTTTGGAACTTTCCATTTAGCATCCCCATGAAGCTAAAAACCTTAAAAAAAGAAGCATACTATGTCATACATTTGTGCACATTAAAAACAGGCACCTGGAAGCCCAGCTGCAGCATGATACAGACAGACAGACAGGCTAGCAGGTAGGTGGGCAGGAAAGCAGACTGGTTATATGATGAGAGACAGGTGTTTCCTGACTGCTTAATGCATTCCTGTTACATCCTCGCGCCCCCTGCCTGCTTGCGGGGCTCTGAGCTGCAGTGTTAGCGCCTAAATGGCCACTTCAGTCCCAGCAGGAGATATGAGTGAGCATAGCAGAGCAGCTGTAAGGCTCCACAGACTCACAGCGCCCTGTCTGTGTGTCTGCAGGAGAAAGTCTGTTTTAATGTATTTTCTTGTCAACAAATGCAGTTGGGAAAAGAAGTGTACCTGTTTTTAACTATTTGCACTCGCACTTGATATTTGGACAGAATAAAGACAGCAGACAACAGTTGGCGCAAAACAATCATCATAATCTGTTTGATCAAAGAATAAGGGCTGTATGATATTAACAAAGATGAAGCACCACAACTAGAGTGTCAAAACAATGTGTGTGTTTGTTTTTATATTTTTATGCAGGCTGTAATGCTGGTTGGTTTGGACCAAGCTGTGAACAGTTATGTGACTGTGCTGGTGGGGCCACTTGTGATCCAACATCTGGACAGTGCTTATGTCCTCCAGGAAGAACAGGACTGAGATGTGAAAATGGTAAATTTCACCTTGAGGAGCCACACTTTTTTTTTTTGAAAAGGATTAAAAAGACTCAAAAAGAGATGTTATAATATTTGTTCTTGAGAGTCTATTATATAGAACCACCTCCTTTGATCCCTCTCCTGTCTCACTCAGACTGTGGAGGAAACCGGTTTGGTCCTGACTGCTCTCTGCCGTGTCAGTGCTCCAACAGGGCGCGCTGTAATGGGCTGAATGGGCGATGCTTGTGCCCGCTTACTTTTCTTGGCCCCACCTGCAGTGAAGGTAAACCTGAGATTCTATTTCAAAACACACACACACACACAAACACACACACACACACACACACACACACACACACACACACACACACACACACACACACACACACACACACACACACACACACACACACACACACACACAGAGAAGGTCACAGGCTGTAAAGCTGAAGCAGCTTTAGTGAAATACTGTGTCATGAAGTGTGAGAGGCTGAGCCCCATCACTCCATGTGTCACCCTGTCTCCCTCAATTGCTGCTCCTGTCTCCTGACAGTTATTTTAATCTGCACCCAGCATGGAGCCGGCCTTCAGGCTGTCTTCGTCTTACCTCCTCAAAGCCAAGCACACGGGAGACTTCGTACCAGTTACTTCTCTTCCAAAAACCCCCAGAACATTTGCTTTTGATTTCCAAATAGTGCTGATGTCTTCTTACTTTTTTTCTTCTTCTTCTGTTCAGCTGTTCAACACCAAACAGCGGGCTCACTGAACTCGTCTGCGTCCCAGAGAAAGAGAAGAGTAGGCAACAAAACCACATAACCCAAGCTGAGGTGCAAACTTCTGACTGGACATGCATGCATGGCAGGGGTTCGGCCCTTGGAAAGTTTTCTTTGATCATCTTTGAAAAGATGATTTTGGGAAAAATGTGTGTTATGAAAGTAGAACTCAACTTTCAAAAGTTGGCACTTCACCGATAGGTATGGAGCTCAGGATTGTCACCCAATGGATGTGACACATGAAGGGCCTCAAAGGATCATAAAACCCCTGCGTATCTGTGGATGTAGATGTCTTAGCAATCCGCTCAAGTGCCTGCAACACTCACTGCAGATCAGTTTTATCCAGAAATCCACAATCTTAAAGATGAAAGGAGCTTCATTTTAGGCTTTATAGACTCTGAACAGTCTTTAGATATATCAGATAACAGATCCATCTTACATTCTGAACACTGGATGTGGGTCTTGTTTCCCACTCAACTTCAGTATGTTGCAATCTGGGATTCAACTTGCTGACACAGTACCTATAATTATCAAACAAAAGATTCAAAAATGACACAAAGTGTTCTGTACATTCTTTGTCATGCAAACTGATAGTAAAAGAGCCTCATCTGAACAAAGTTGCGACATTTTTGTCTTCTACTTTTTAAATCATATGATTGTAAAATAAGATTTTCAGATTTAAACTAATTTCAATGAAAAAACAAAAACAAACGACCCCTGATGTACCACTTGTGTTTACATCCTTACCAAGACAACGTGTTGTCCATCATGTGTGCCCTCCTGGCCGATCCCTCTCATCTGAATCTCTTCTTGGACAGAGATTGGATGATAAAAAAAAACATTTTTACATTTATTCTGATAACATTATCCAGTATTATTCCAGACCTTTTTCTGCTATGGGACTGTTTTATACAAATGGAATTTAACTTATTTTCTTATCCTCACACCAACATTATGGAATTGTTGTCTATAAGTTATTTTGTCATGGTTGGTGGAATCTGAACATAACACAGGAGAACCTCATATATAAAAATTTCAAACACTCCCTTTTATTGGCATTGATCATGGTAGTGTTGGTCATGAAATACAGCAGCAGAAACTTGCACACATTGCACTTCTGTCAGACATGTGTTTACTGAGTCAGCAGCTGATACAGAGTTTGAGAGCATTATGGAATATGATGGAGAGGATGTGAACTTTTTTTTTTTCTCCAAAGAATATGATTGTAGTTCCCATATCAGAAGTACTGTCATTACCACACATGTATGTTAGATTTTGTTCACTGTTTTTTTCTGTTTAATATAAAAAAAGCCGTATTTCATCTCAGGTCTGTGATCATTTCCCGGCATACCAATGTCAGTGGTGCTATTTAGGCACATGTGGTCTGTATGCATTTGATAAACTGTCTTCATCATATTTTTGTTTGTTTTGAATAAAAAGAAGTCATGAACCAAATCAACAACCAGAACATTCTGAGAAAACATTTTTTTGATGCGGTGTATTGTGGTCAGGTGGAAGGGTTGAGGGTGTGTCAGCTGTCATGGAAACCTATGGGATCATGAGTGTGGATCGAGGCTGGAGCCAAGCATCTCTCATCATCCGGAGAGGGTCAAGCATTAAGGCCACGGCTGCCTCTCTGACAGTAGCCTGAAATGGGTGAGAGAAGAGAGAGGCACCTGAAAGAAAGTACACTTGCTTTGTAGAGTATGTGCCTGTGTGTGCGTGTGTGTGTGTGTGTGTGTGTGTGTGTGTGTGTGTGTGTGTGTGTGTGTGTGTGTGTGTGTGTGTGTGTGTGTGTGTGTGTGTGTGTGTGTGTGTGTAAGCGAGATGTCAGTGTCACTGAGACATTTTTCAAATGCACTGGAGCATTTTCTCTTCTATTGGCCAAAGGCGGCTCTGGTCTGGCAGAGGCAGGCAGGTGCTTGGACCGAACATGCACCCCCCACATCCAGCATCCCCGGGGTGAGTGATGGGTGAGTGAGCCCAGCAGGAGAGGACGGACCCCCCCCCCGCTCTCTCTAACACACACACACACACACTCTGGTGTGTCTGATGGATTGGGGGCTACTCCTGCTCGCCCCGTGTTGTGACAAGCAGCAGATGTTCTCCAATAATGTTTATCGGGCAGGCCTTCATCTTCAGATGACACACACCTGTTTCCAGTCAAACAGGCCCAGAGAGGCCATCCATCCATCGAGCTCTGGGTGGCCACTGCACCTCTGTATCAGTGTCCACACATAATACTGGGTGCAGCAGCAGAATAGGGTGCCAAATAGGACAAACATGAAAGCTAAAGAAACAACAGTTAGGTAAAAAGAAAAAGAGCTGATTCAGACCTTTATTTTTTTCTTATTTTTACTACATATGATCTCAGCTCTTTGAGTAGTGCTCTTATTTTATTACAAGTGCAGAAACAAAGATTCCCTGTGTGCTTAAAGGCTTCTGCAGAGGAAAAAAATAGCCTACTCGTGTGTGTATACGCTGGCTTATCAGGATTAAGCTACAGAGAGAGGGTTGCAGGAAACTGGCAATGAAATAGCCCGTAAACTGTTAGATCGCATCATGGGTACTTTTTAGCCATAATCAAGCATAGACCACTCTTTGCACAACAGATTCTATCACTTTATTGCCTTTGCTCCACGTCCCAGAGATAATTTCAGGCCTTCTGCGTTGAACCACATCTCCCAGAAGGCCCTGTTTTTTTTTTTGAACTCCAGCTAACGAAGCTGTTGGATCAGATAAAAAAAAGACTGAAAGAGGGAAATCATTTTCAACACGTCCTGCACCATTTGTTCAGTTGTTACTTGGAAAAATAAATGTGAAGGCTGCAAAAAGATGCGTATCGAGAAACTCTCCCACAGTCTGAATGTGAGGATATTCGTAAAGTGATGTGCCAGCATGTGTGTGTGTGTTTGGTGTGTGTGTGTGTGGTTGAGCAGCTTTACCTTTACATAAAAGTATATAAGAAGTCTTTTTAATGCATAGGTGAAATGTTGAAACCATTCTGCTTGCATGTGGTTGCATTTTGGATTACTCACCACTGGATGGCGCTCATTGTGAAATAAATGGAGCTGCAAATGTACCTCTGATTCAAAGGCCTTAGGTAAAATATAATTAACATCATAAAATTTATACATTCAAATTGCTTGAAACTGAGTCATGCATTTTATGTTTTATTGCTTCAGCAGTTCCAAAACCCCAATCCTCTTCCTGATGAGCTCCTTTCTAATCTTCTCCATGAGCAAAGAATGAGATGATTTCTGCAGAAGGCTCCAAGTGGTTCTGCCACCACGCCTGTGCTGATTAGACTCGTCATATTAAAACCATGTGCACGACTGCTCCGCTCTGTCCTGATCTGTTCCCCGGCACTGTGCTGAGTGTCCATCAATAACACTAATGACCCGCAGCCTCCAGAGAGGAAAACAAACAGTGTAATGAAACCGCAACCTAAAGCTCACTGCTTTCTAAGAGGGAGAGGGCCAGGTTGGGAAAAGGGCATGAAGATAAGCAGAGGAGAAGAAAGAGCAGGGCAACACACACAGATGCGTAGACACTAAAGGGCAGACAGTGACAGGGGAGGTGAAACCAGGATTGTAAGGACAACAAAAACTTGATGTGATGATTTGTGGAGGCTCCCCACCCAAACACACATCCTTAAATGTGCCAAGTGTTAGCCAGCACCAATCCATAGAAACCCTTCACCCCCTCCTTCTTCTTACAGGCTACACTTTTTCACCCATCCGTGCCTGCCTCTCCAAAAATGTTTCCCCTGGCGTCTGAGTCAGCATGGGTGCCAAGTCAATCAGTGTGAGAGCTGCCAGCTGTGATGGCCGTCTCCCTCTCTGGGGGTGTGATGTATGTTCCAGCGAGGGGAGCAGGGCAGTAACATGCCACACAGGGCTGGCAGCGGAGGAAAGGATGATGAGGAAAGGAGAGGAGAGGAAAGGAAAGAAGGAGGGGAGGGAAGAAAAAAAGAGGACAGTGGCAGAACAGGAGCTATAACGAAGCCTGATGGATTCTGAGGCCGTGCCAGCTGCCCCATTAGCTGAGTGGCTCCAAGCCTCTGTGAGTGGTGCCCACAGTGTGCCCACCCGTCACACACACACTTACACACACATAGGACATAGCAGCTTGGGAATCCAGCCCCTTGAAACACACACACTTCACATTTACCTAAAATAGATTGCACACACACTCACACTCATCCACAGCCCTGCCAGCCACACTTCAATACACACTGAGCCCTTTATGAAAAGCTGGGGCTTAATGACTGCAATAACTCGTCGCAGCGTGTTGATTAAGTGTGAGAGGATACACGGGTGACACTGGCATCAGCTAATCAACACTGATCAAACCAGCACACACACACTCACACACATTTAATGTGAAGCTGCCAGACTCACACATGTGCCCCCGTCACATCACTCCACTGCCCTCACAAAGACGTCACACACACATACACACTGCTGTCTATTCAAGATGTTTTGGTGCCTTTTCAAGTGGCACTGCCTTTGGACTTTGGTCTGGAGGAAGTTCCTACTGCAGGTGATGTAATTACAAGGGAAACCTGAACCGCAGAGGAGGAGGGACCTTGGAAGGGTGGTGGCAAAACCCTGCTGCCAAGTGAGCTCTCAGATGTAGCCAAGGTGTGATTCTTGTTTGTTTAAAGCTTGTTAAGCTGCTGTTTGTACATTGCTTTAATTGGGCCTTCATCTGGATTAAAGGTTTCCCTTTGGGTGACCTCTCTGTTCTGGTACAAGGTGGGGAAACTCACCCCTTCATAGAAAAGTTATCTCAAGGCAAAGCTTTTTTTGATATTGAATTTGGCTTTTCAGTAGCAAAACTGTGGCACTCTCTTTGTTCACACCGTCAGCTGTCATGGTATCCTTGTTAACTTCAACAAGTAGCTGTTAGCTACATTTAAAGCTCTACTCATGACTGAGCAAAGGACAACAACTAAAGTCAGGGACAAGCTAGTTAGCATAGCAGAACATTTTGCAGCTAATGAGCATGATATCTCTATCAGTTATGGACAACTAAACGAGAGTGACATGCATTAATTTTAGAGGGTAGACTAGAGTTATTTTGTGTCTGCTACCTCTATACAAGTGTGTTCAACATAATATATTAAAATGTGCAAATTCAGTTGTCAAGTGGTTCTCTTCACCTTGAAATCTTAATTGCAGTTTACATTTTTATTGTAGCTGGTATCCTAAAAGTAGCAGCCTGCATGAGTTCTGACTCATTAACATGATCATTTTGACTTCACTTAGTCCACCGTAGTACAGGTGGCCAAGCTTGTATTCAGAACCATTATCCACTCCATTATTGCCCAGGCCTACACCATCACTACCACCACTGCAGCTGACCTCATCAAAGCTGGACGACCCATGCTGACCTCATCAACACTGCATGACCTCCTGTGACCTCATCAAAGCTGGACGCCCCATGGAGCCCTGAGGGCTGACGACAGGCCCTCTGAAAACACCCCATCCATTAGGGTGCCAGGAGCACTGTAAATGTGGAGCGTCAGCGCCAGCCATCTTCACTGTCATGCCCAATTCTCCAGCCCCCCCTCGCCCGAGCCGGCCCGTGGACAATGGAGCCGCTGAACCTCCAGACCTTGCAGCCACAATGTCCGCCCACGCCGGCTGGCAGCAGTGACAGAGGGGGGTGCCGGATGGGGAGGCCTGCTGCAGGATGGGACTCTTATTGAGCGTTTGAGCGATGAGCCAGGTCATCACATCTACCAAACTCATCCATCATGCCCCACAAACGGACACAAATAAAGAGGACACATTCCTGCCTCCGCTCCCACTACCACATTCAGGCCCTCTGCAGCCTTTTCTCTCCTTCTTCCCTCTCTCTATGCGAGCCAAGACCTGGAGAGAAAAAGAGGACCAGAGTTCAGGCTCTCCCTCGCTCTTGGAGGCCATGGGAGCGCCAGAAGAAAACGCCAGGTGGTTTTCTTACTCACATCTCTTGGTATAGATCCCTGTTTGGGCTGAAATGATGGGCAGCCAGAAGGACTTTATGGAGTGTGGGGGAATAAAATGTCTTAGAAAGAAGGAGAGAAAGGAAGACATGTCAATCCACATTGTAATCCTTTATTTCTTAGTTGTTCCTCCCACAGTATTGAATTGAAATGCATAACAGTTACATTGTAGAAAGCATTAAAACAAAGTACCTCAACTTGCTGATTACTTTTAAAATCGATTATAAACAAAACAACAACAAAAACAAACAAAAATCTGGTCCCTCAAAACGGGAGAATAAATGAAAGTAATCTGTTATTTATCATAAGTTTGGCACAAGGGATTAACATGAACCGAACGTCACACAAGCTTGCAGACAACCGTAGAAAATGTCAGATACAGATCTTACCAGACCAATCATGCGTTTATGAAGAAATTATACCTGGCTTTTTTTTAGTACTCATTCTTTATATTGTTTTCCTTTTTTTCTTTTTTTTCCTTTTTTCTTTTTTTTTTACAATTGAATCATTTAATTGTCATAGAAAAAAAAACCCTACGTAATATCTATTCATCGACCGGTTTCATTAGAAGAATAAGGAGTGAAGTGTATGTTTAATACTATCTGGCACTCAAATGCAATCTACAAACCCCATTAAACTCTGGGATAGGCCCTGGTGAGGAATCATCGCCTCATTTGCCTGGGCTAAGAGCAGTGCTATTCAGTAAACAAACTACAGTTTGCCAAGAAATAAATACAGTTCTCAACATACAACAGCAAATTACAACAACAACACCAACAAAAAATGGAAACAAAATCATGATTGTCTAAAAATGAAGACACACAAGCATGGAGAAGCTAACGACTAGCATTCAGGCTATTTAGTGGTATTGTTGACTGACTAGGATGGATTCAAGGGTTTTGAGAAAGACTTTTGCCCTTTACAGAACAACAATTAACTTCAGCACTGGCTACCTACCTCAGTAAAAAAAAACAACAACAAAAAAACAAAACAAAAACAAAACAAAAAAAACAAACAAAAAAAGTGTTTTCCTCTCTTCCACTAAAAAAAACAATCTATTTATATCCTTTCACAGATAGAGCAGGCGGGCAGGATGGAGTGCAGTGGAGAACAGTTGGTAGACACTTGTGTACAGTGCTATGATTGTGCAGACACACGCTGCCATGACAACGCAGATGGGAAACTGGCCTGATTTCAGTTCAACAATTACTTTTTTATGTTCTTCAATGACTTCAGTGATACTATAGCACTGCTAACGTTGTCCTTATACAAAGCGTGTTTATTTGCACTGAGGTTCCTAACCCCACCCTTCATTTTTATCATCAAGTACATAAATTTATGAGAAACACCTGTGGATCTCTGGGGGTTACTGGAAATTACATAATTTAGTCAGATGAATCAGGCTCCTTATGTTCAGTAAAACTGAGTTGAAACAGTCTTAAAGACACAACCAATACGACTTGTTTCATCATTAAGTGTTCTCTTTGTTTTCTATGCGCTCTGCAACAGCACATTCTTCTTCCATGTCCACCAGCTGCCTTTACTGTGCAAAACAGAAATTCAGCAGAATAAATACAGCTATTATTACTTTAGCATTATTATTTTCACCACAATCCACAATATGCTATCATCAGGTTGGAGTTAAAAAATCAATTTTAAGGAGGGGTTTTATGTTCTATATTTTCAGGGGTTCTGGGGCTCTGAAGGAACAGTGACCCTGCTGTGTGTGTGTATGTGTGTGTGTGTGTGTGTGTGTGTGTGTGTGTGTGTGTGTGTGTGTGTGTGTGTGTGTGTGTGTGTGTGTGTGTGTGTGTGTGTGTGTGTGTGTCGCTCCGCTCAGCAGTCAGGTGGGCTGTGGTTCTGCTCAGCAGTCACTCTGTGGACGATCAGGGGCCACAGCACATAAGCCCAGCAGTGGGCTCCCAGTGCCATAGGTCAGGTCTTAGGGATTGACAGGTCAAAGGGACAGCAGAGGAAGGGTGTCATCATACATGGCTGAGGGATTGGATGGCACTGGATTCAGCAGCAGCCCGTGCCAGATTGTGCCACATGGTGGCCGGGTTGTGGGAGGCCGGATGGAGAGAGTCCTTTTCAGCCAGAGACAGCATCATGGCGTATGCCTGAAGGAGAGGGAGATGGATGTCATTTAACTGCTACACTTAAATGCAATCATCTTTGTGCAACGTACAAGAGGAGGTACAGGCTCTTCTACCTGAGACTTGGATTTTCTGAAAAGTGGCTGTTTTACTGCTTCAGCCAGAGAGGGGGAGCCAAACGATCCGTCGTCCTCATCCCCATCCCCGTCACTCAGCTCACTCTCCTCCAGCTTACGCATGTCTGAAAAGTGGCGAATATGATCCAAGGCTGAGTAACCACTCTGCTCCTCCTCATCCTTGTACCTAAAGATTGAAAAAGGAATCAAAACCAGGCCATTCACTCACTTTATCAACTGAATCATGCAGACATTTTGACCTTTGGTATCTGTGTGATATATTTACCTCCTGGGAGAGGTGTTACAGT
This sequence comes from Halichoeres trimaculatus, assembly GCF_033239565.1. NCBI lineage: Eukaryota > Metazoa > Chordata > Actinopteri > Labriformes > Labridae > Halichoeres > Halichoeres trimaculatus. The sequence goes on from NW_027437188.1 coordinate 20,744,260, forward strand.
TGAGGTTTAAGTTGTTGGGCCCGCTTAAGTCCATTTCATCTGGTGTATTATCATCACTTAGGCTGCTAGGATGCACCTCGCCCTCCGGTTTCCCTGGAGTGTCACCAGGCTCCTCCCCTTCTTCTTCATCAGCACCAAGATCCTCCACGTCCTCATCTTCCAGGTCACGTGACCCTTGACTGGCCATCAGCGGCTTTTCGTCTACAAATGGACCACTGTTTAACCTGCGGACCAAAGGTGTTGATTAGATCACTACTTGTGAAAAAAAAGGAGACAATGACTTAATATTTATCAGTTTTTTTGAGCGAATCCTCTCTCTATAAAACAGAAGCAATGGTTTGGGTTAAAAGGCAGAGGTAGGTCTGAGGCAGGACATGGCAGTTGGGACGGAGAGAGCCGGAATCTCGTTTGTCATCGAGGCTCCGGGGCCCCTTTGGGCACGGCAGCAATGGGCTGATCATTGCAGCACTTAGCTGGAGTGCTTTGCCTCTCTCCTTGTTTATTTTCTCTACTATCTTGTATTCATCTAATAGGCAAAATATTTAGCTGACAGCCTCATTTGGTGGGAGAGTTATGAGCGTGTTGCCAACCGGCCAGTTCGTTTATCCCTGCACAGGGAACGAGGGCGAGCTATCCAAACTGCCTGAGCCTTAATCTGTCCCTCTGTCTCAGCGCCACAGGAAACCGCTATTTGGTAAATCATCTGGAACCACATTAAGACTGATTCACTAATTATACTCCAGGACGTCTTTCGTAAGCTCGAAAAAATGCCACTTCTGGCACAAAGGATTCAGAGACGAGGACTGAGAATGGGATGCAGCAGAAGAAGTAGATAGGAAACAGCACATCAAGCACATAAATATAGGATGCTCATACACATGATACCTGCATTGATTTTAAAATTGATGCTTTTTAGGCCCAAGAAAGAAAGGTCCAATGAGTAAGGATTACTGAAAATAATATTTTAGCATGCAAGATCTCCATCATCTTTTGTCTTCTATCAACAGCTTATAATATTGAGTTTTAGACTGAGCTCCAGCTGAGATTGAGAGATGGAGGCTGCAGACGTGGTCTTCCTGCAGTGTTGAGCTGGAATGAAGCTGAGAAAAGAGACTAGCTTCCAAAAAAGAAAGCAAGAGCTCTGTGATTAAGAAAACAGATTCGCTAATTACGCTTTCAAACGTGGTAATTTGCTGGGGATAAAGTATCTATCAGAGGTAGTCAGGAGCACAGCACTTTGAAAGGAAACACGGGCCGACCCTTTGACCCCACCCCCTCTACCCTCTTCCTGTAGGCAGACATGTTGGTTCCAGATGTGGTGGGCTAACTTCTGCACTCCCCACCCCTGCTTCTCTCCCCCATCCCTCTGACGATGTACCGCCGGGTCCTGCGCTCACAGGCCTTCTGCACAATCACACAGCAGTCTGCAGATCTCTATCTGAACCTGCAATCTGCCCTGTGATCACACTGTCGTGAGGCACGTGAAAACAAACTCGGAGACCTGAGCAGACCTCTGGACTGCTATCTGACCTGATCAGAGCTCTAAGAATTTATTTGCATAATGCTCAGACGTGGCTGCATGCACAAAGATATCTGTTCATACATGAGACCAAAAGGAAACAGATATAAGGAGCTCCTGCACGTATCCAAACCTGCGATTATCATAAATGTCATCACAGATAATTACTCAGTTCTCCAGGCCTCTGAACATGATGTGCTGATTAACAAGGCTAGCTGGGTGGTATAAAAATGCAGGTCTTAGATGGGCTGATAGAAACTGACCCATTATTAATACTTACTCAAGCCTTTGTAGTCCTGTGCGTCACTGATTTAATAAAGTTATTGCTCAACATGCAATCTATTATGTTGTGCTAGCAGATGTGGCCTAAGATAACTAAATGGTCTTGCAATCTTATATTTCCCTTTTTTTTGGGTGGCCCATGCCCTGGTTTTTACCAACTGTAGAGATGTGTACAAGATGCGTGAGTTTGTCTTCAAACTCTTGGTTAAGCTCTGTAAATGTAGATAGGACCAAAAAAAGATTATGCAGGAAAAGAATCCTCAAATTGCTCTTACCCTTCTTCTGAGGGATCTGGGGATGTCTGGTTTTGGCCTGCATTGCTGATGAAATTCCGTATTTCATTGAAATAAGAGTCTTCTTTGTCATCCAATATGGCACTGCTACTGTCCAGCTCTGACTGGGGGGATGACATCGCTGTGCCTGCAAGGAGAGAGACAGAGTAAAACCACTGTTTTAATGTTTCATCCTCAACAATCTTAACCGTTAGTTTTCCCAAGTCAATCTTTGAAAAAAAAAAAAAAGAAGAGGACTCAGACTCGAGTAACTACCGCATTCAGACTTGGAAGATAAAGATGAGGACTTGTATTTTTCACTGATGACATTTTTTGGGCTGTTTTCATTCATTTTTATGTACAAGACTAACATAGTGTATTTAGTGTTCGACAAGGTTCCTCTGCAGGCCCATTTACATGCTGCCTTGTTCAGCAGTGGTTCCAGCCAGGATGCCTGCAGATATACATCATAAAAAATACACCACAGGGTGTACTTTATTTTATTTCACCTGACCCATGTTTATCTTTTTTCAAGTAAGGTAATGATTCCTAAAACTTTTTTTTTTGTTGTTGTTGTTGTTTAAGTGCAAAAAAAATTAAAATAAAATAAAATCATTAAAAAAAACCCCACTTTCTTAGATGACATGTGATGCAACTACATCACTGTTAGGCTGTTAATATTTGGATATTCATATTTAACTTTGGGTGTGTTGTCCTGATGCTTGAATTATGTCATATTACTCTGGATTGTGCCAAAAGGTAAAATAATGACAAATCTGGGACACTGGTTTGGCTCAGCTGACTAGGGCGTTAAATTTGTCAAAGCATAGGCAGAAGATTCATTTGCAGTTCTGGCATCTGTCAAGCTGTCCAATCAATAAGGAGAAAAATGCTCTCTGACTAATCAACAAAAACATTACATCTCTTCTTAATAGCTGATGGGTTTTGGGCATTTTTTGAGTGTATTAGACACCTGAAGTGATTCCACAACAGCCCTGAGATGCATTAGGAGAGACTTGTTATCTGACTGAAGTAATAGGATTCAATAGGATTCTTCCACCTTAACTTGAACATTGGGAACACTTGGACTCAACTCAAACCCTGGGACTGAGTTTTTTTTTTTTTTTTTTTTAACCATGGATTTTGAGTGTTCTCAAAAAGTTCCCAAAACTAGCTTCTCATATGTGTTACATTACAGCAGTGTGACATAGTCTGTATCTAGTAGCAGCAATATGTTAGTAAAATTAAACATAATGTTTCCTGACTTTGCAGTTGCTGAGATGTTGCGTCAGAGTTGCACTTGTGCATGGAATTTTCTATGAAGTCATCCATGGGTCTGGAAACCTTGAAATCTTCAGTCCCATTTAAAATTAAGTTTTGACTTTGGACAGTGCTGGGCCACACATAATGCGTCGGTGATGATGGATATGACAAAGTGAGGGACTATAGGGAGCAGCTTTCTGCTCATTAATAATCACTTCAGCGTAGCTGTGCAGTGGGTTGTGGATATATTGATCGATGCTGCTAAAGAAAACCTTGGTAGATAATTGATTTTGCATTTGACTGAGTAAACATCATGTCTGATTAAGTGAAAACCTCCTCTGAGGACTGTTCCTCTTAGCTGCTGGCCAGGTGTCGCTGCTTATTCTGCTGATTCGAGGTCTGAGTCTTGCAATCTTTCAAACCCATAAGCTGATCTGCTGATGAAAGCAGCTCATTTCTGAAAATACTGTGTGCTGCTGCAGAGACGGATGACAGATTTATGTTGTTTAATTTTTCAGCTTTTAAAACTGTTTCCAATCATGAGTAATGCTATATCTCAAATCAGCAAAGTAGCGCTCAGTTTTTCCCACTAAAACTGGAGAAAAGTGGTTGGAATTATTAAACTCAAGGCCAGTATTTTTACTCATTACTCTTCACACTTGACATAAAGTTTCAACACCTCTCACCTGACAGGTTGCCATTCTCGTGCTTCTTTAGGTGACGGTCAAGGTTGGTCTGCTGGCCGAAGCAACGGTCACACAAGTGGCACTTGAAGGGCTTTTCCTTGTTGTGGATGTTGCGAATGTGGCGTTGCAGATTCGAGGAGATACTAAAGGAGCGGTCGCAGTATTTACACCTGCGGGGGAGAAGAGTCCTTTTAGTTCAATAGGCAAAACTATACAAGCAGCAAAACCCAAGCTGTAGGTTAAACTGTGAATGGTTGTTCTGTGGGAAACATTATACTAAACACACACACACGCACACACACACAGTCCCAGCAGTCCCAGACATGATGGAGGAGCTTGTTTAAGGTGAAACAGCTCTGCCTCTTATCTCCAGCCAGCGCAATAAAATTGCATTCTTCTCCCACAAAATAAGCACGCAACAGATTTAGTTCTAGCCCTGCAAAATTAGTGCGCCGTGCCAAGTTTCTTCATGCAAAATTATACGAGAAGATTACATCTTTTCTTCTGCTGGAATTAGCTTGCTCGATTGGCTGTCCCTCAGGAAACCTCCCCGTTATCTCCACAGAAAAATTACAATAAACAGCGGCGATCTTTAATGGCATGCCAGCGTGTAGAGTGCAGGCTATCAGGCTGGGGCAGTAGAGGCCTGTGTCTGTCTTTCTCTCCCTCCCCTGTGGTCAGCAGGCCTCCTGCAAGCTTTGGGCCAACATTCCACTACCTTAGTAACTACAAAGCAGAGCGGTGCTAGCCAGGACTTACTCATTATCCAAAATGCAGTAAATGTGCAAGATTCATTTTTTCATGTGAGCTGCTGATGCATTGTTACTTCTACCTATGCTGCACCTGGAAGGCTCTGGGATGTTGACGTAAGACAGCAGAGACTTTAACAGCAAATTTTCCCCTGAAACAAAATGTCAGGAAACCTGTATATGTTTTTTATTTATTTGCTGACAACTTTTGACACTAATTCCAGGGAACAACAACTTAATCTTGTGATAGCCTTCTTTAGTTGGCAAGAAAGGATCATTTGGTACAGCAAGCAACCAGAACACTAGGAGTCTGGCCTTGTATGCATGAGAGAAATGACCACAGCTGCCGTCGGGCCTGGACATCTGCCCGCTCTCTTCATCACCCCAATTTTTCACCAGACTTCTTCCCTTCCTCTCCTCTTTGCTCCTTAACCAGCGCAGCTTTAAATACCCCTGCCCTCCCTTTTATTCCTGTCACCCAGCGACAGACGCCATTCCTCATCAGGCTTATTATTAAGCATGGGGATAATAATTCCAGGGTTTGTTTTATAGCATGCAAAAACACAAGCTGACTTTGTTCTCTGTTGATGAGATCTCTCTGGGAAAGCATTTATGCTAAAAAAAACAAAGAGCTGCAACTCTGTCTAGGATTTAACTGTGTGGAAGTGCGACTCTTACTTTCACCTGCATAAGAATTAGGGATTTGGCTTACCATCTGACTCCTTACTAGACATAATGTGTTTATAAAATTGAGAATTGTGGGTAGTCTAAGAGGGGAGGTTGCAGAAGGTGAAAGAGGACAATGATGTAAGGCGATATATTGCTGCCTGTTTCCTTCTTATGACTCATACTGGAACAAAATATACTCGCAATATAAACACACACACACACACATTTTGATAGATATTATATTTGTGTGCTGAAGACTTGTCAGACTCATGGAGACTGTCTTACCTATAGGGCTGCTCTCCTGTATGAGTCCTGAGGTGGCGAGTCAGGTTAGCAGAGCGAGGGAATATTTTTCCACAATATCTATATGAATTTGGAAACATCATGAAAGTTTGGTTTATGTAATTCTAGGAATTATAAATGTGGAATATAAACAGAGAAAAACATCTTGTGAAATAACCTGTCCACAGAAATAAAAACAAAACAAAAAAAACCCATCATGGGTATTGAAAAATACATGCCGTAACCAGTTGCTGTAGTTACCTGCATGTGTAGCGCTCCTTGCCCTTGCGCAGCAGCGTCTCTGGGAGAGCAGACGGTGGGGCTCTGAAGTCAAACATGGAGGGGACGGAGCGCAGTAGGTCACCAGAGTCTGGCTTCAAGGAGCTGAACGTTTCCAGCTTCTCCGCCATGTTCTCGATGGCCGACATCTGAAGAGACAGAAGAGAGGGATGAAGGAGAGGAGTTAGTCTTGGTCTTCAATAACATACAGTTGGAACATTTAGCATAACAAGTACATCATGCTGAAACTGATTTGAAATTCAAAACAGGAACAATAAATGATGTTTCCCAACAAAAAGCAGGATTTTATAAGAGTCAGCCACATTAGCCATGCAGTTATGCCATTAAAAGGAGTTCACAAAAAAGTAGAGGCTCAAGCAAACATATATTTTAAGAAACTTTCTTTTTACGTTTGCTAAGGATGCACCACAGTAAAATCATTCTATCATTATCATTTACTGTGAGCTGCTCTTACTGAATATAAAAAGACCACTTTCTGTAAAGACTTCCGCTGTTTACAGGCATCTGGGCAGCAGGTGAAATACAGTGTAACAACAAGAACTGAGTGAATTCTTATTATGATGTTCATCAATGATTCATGAAACACAAGGTCAAATCCCCACCATATGTGCACGACAAGTACATTTCAGACTGATTCATAACTTTGAAGATGGACGAAAAAAAAAAAACTGCCAGTGTAAAACTTTGAAATTTAAATTCAGCCAATTCTATTTCCCAAAGATGTGTGTGTGTGTGTGTACATTAATAAAAAACACACACATGCAGAGGAAGAATCAAGGGCTGCAGCCAATCTGCTAATGAAGCTGAACATTTGCTCTCATCAGGTACTCTCAGAGGAGATACATGTAAGCAGTGTGTGTGTGTGTGTGTGTGTGTGTGTGTCTGTGTCTGTGTGACTGAGAAAATGTGTGCAGCATGGTGGCCACAGTTGATTAATTGACATCAATATGTGTGAAAGAGAAAATACATGTGTGCAGAGAAGAATGTATTTGTAATGTATTTGTGTGTGTGTGTGGTGTGTGCGTGTGTGTGTGTACACAATATGCACTCACAGTCATGTGTGCATATGTGTAGTATGTGAACCTGATTGTTCATGCTTAGTGTGTGTCTGTGTGCTGTCAGATACATGTTCCCTGTGTGTGCGCATGTCTCTGCCTGCATGGGTGTGTGTGTGTGTGAGTGTGTGCATGTGTGTGTGTGGCAGAGGAGTGATTCATGTCCACTGCTGGGCTGTAAACTATTCTGTGCACAATGCGGGCAGACAGCACATTCGTCAATATGAAAGATGTTGACATTACTGATCAAGGGCCAGACACGGGTAATAATGATATCGCTGTGCTGAGAGGGGCGGGATGGGGGAGGAGCGGGGGCTGCGTGGGGGAGTGAAGGGAGAACTAGGAGGAGGAGGAGAGGGAGGGGTGAGTTGAGGGGGTCCCAGTAGGCCGCAGGGCCTGTCAGCCCATCTCTCTCTCACACACACACGCACACACCCACACACACACGATTTCCTTCCTTTTTTGTTAGGGGCCACACAAATTTGCATTATTTTGCGTGTATTGAATTTTCAGCCTGTTCTTTATTCTTATTTCAATAAGGCAACAAATCAATGGTGATTCGGGTCCTCCACCAGAGTCCTGCTCTGACTCTGACATTTCATCTCCTGCTTTCACCCCCTGTCACTCTCAGGCTTCACGCCAAGATAGAGCCGAGTGAGGGAGAGAAACAGAGGAGGAGAATGGAGGAAGAAACATGATGACGAACTAGAGGATAGAGAAGAGGACAGGGAAGGGAGAAAGAGGCATAAAAAAGGGAGAGCAAAGAAATGAAATGAAAGAAAAGAAAGGAAAGAAAGAAGTAGAAAAAGAAAGAGGAGGCGATGGATGGTTGTGGAGCCTGCTGTTGGAAGCGGCTGATTAGGAGTGACGGCTGAGTGTAAAGTTCCTGCCGCAGCCATTGACGTTCCCACTGAGGGAGGATGTAGAGTGTCAGGTCTGCTTGATTATGAATATGCCGATGCTGCATGCCGTGAATCAAAGGCAAAACAGAGACGGGGGAAGAGAGAGAGAGAAAACGAAAAAATGAGAGAGCGATGGATTGAAAGATAGGCGAGGAGTTGTGGGGAAGAAGGAGGTTAAAATGCTTTCATATTTCTTGTGAATATGGACTCAGTACTTCATGGGGCTCTTCAGGCTCTGGAGTGGAGGCTCAGTTTGTCTGCTTTGCTCAACGAGGACTCATAACTCTTTGCAATAGGATCCCTAAAGCTGTCGGCAGTATCGAACATGTGCTAAAAGACACTTGTCAGAGCTGAAACTATGTGATCCTGAGTCCATCTACCTGAGATACCACGCCCACTTTAACCCACCAACACTGCTGCTATCTATTAACAGTTCATATCTATAGCCCACCTCGGCAAGTGATCATCAGACGGAGAAGGGCTGTTGATTATTTCTTTATGTCTGAAGCAGAATAGAAATATTATCGGACACTATAAGCTTATAGTATGAGCAAGTGTATAGTAAAGTTTCCCCTTTGTGGAAACTAATCTTGAAACAATTGTGAAACAACAACATTCCACTTTAGTGAAAGATTATGAAAACTTTTGATCTGTTTGTAATTAAATCTGATTGTCCTTACCAGAGAATTAGACTTTTTTTTTTCCAATTCTTTGTTTCCAATTAAAAGTTAAACATTTCTCATACCCAGTAGATTAGATTGATTGTCGATTTATAGAAGCATTATCAATTTGCCAGATCAGGCTTTAGGACCTGCAGCATTTAAGCCAGTTTTATGGATGGGGCACCAGGTTCATTAGGCCACTGTTTGACAATGCTGTGTGCGAAATGTTCAACTAAATGGACTAGAGGATAAACGGCTCCACATTTTGCTTTAAAGTGATTTTTCAAAGGAACCCCCCCCCTACTTTTTGTATAGGAGAATACCTCCCAATACACACACACACACACACACACGTCCAAAAACCCCCTATCTTCCCTGCGGGCAGTATGTGTGTGTCTGTGAACTTGCTTGTTGCTGTAGCGTCGCTCTGGGACCAGCAGTTGATTGGCTATCTTCAGATGTCAGTGATGCTGTGAGAGCCCTAATTAACAAGATGCATTCTCAATTGTTGATCTTTATCGGGAACCAGATGTTTGGAGGGAGGAACTAAACCCCCCACTCCCCTCACCAGCGTCCCAAAGAGACTGTTACCCTTGTACTGATGTAAAGCAGCCCCCCTAAAGACCTACCCCCCCATGCCCATTTGAAAAAAAAAAAAAACCCTGCTTCATTCTCCAAATAAGCAAACATACATGCAGAGCTGGACAGGGTGTAGATCAGCTGGAAATCCCCATGTCAACCCTTAAATGTGAATCAGAGAGAGGGTATGTACAGCTTTAAAGATGTAAAGATGTAAACAAACCTAAAAGCTAGGCTCAGAACTCAAAGTGAATCACTGTAACAAAATGATGCTCATTTTAAACACTTAGATCTTTATTAACACATAAAAAGTGTACTCTGGCTAAGAATGGACACCAGTTTAGTTGTGTGATGGTGATTGGCAGCCATGTGAATGCAGGGTGATGTCAGTTAACTGTTATGCAGCCCATGCATAAATGAGGGGAAGATATGTCAGTTAGAGGAACTTACCCAAGTTCTCTGATCTGGCAAACGAAACTGAGGGGCGGAACAAAAGGAAAAGACAGCAGTCAGAACCAGGAAGTGATGTATGAATCAACAGCTTTTTATTGGACACATACTGGATGTGTTCAGAGGGAAAGATTGGTCTCGGTGTGACTAACTGTGAATGATGAGCGTGTTGCCTCTTGGCAGATTAACGGCACCTGAATTATAGGATGCCCTGATAGTTTTCAACACTTCCTGGTGTTCAATAAGCTCATTATAGCAGGCTACAAGCACTACTCCAGTCATGTAATCTAAGCCGTCATTGCTTAACTGCAAAGTTTCCTGCCAGGGAATAAAAAGCTGAATCACTTAAGGCTGAAAAAAGTTCCAATCCCCTCAGCTTTGCAACATTTTTTGGATATATGTCTCAAGAGTGAGTCAGGTGACTGAAAACAAACCCCCTCGAAAGTATACAGAAGGGCCCCTCGCTCGGTCTGGCTTAGACCCACCCGGGTCTAGTGTTTCTGGGAATGATTTGTGTGTCCAGACATCATAAAGTCATAAAGATGGCCTAAGCACTCTGTTAGTGTTTCTACTGATAGGACACCTCATTAAGGCATGTGGGACGGCCATGTGGCTGCTGCAGGCTGGGCCCGAGCAGCAGTCTGGACAGGGGACATAAATCAGACAAATGAAACAGCCTGTAAAAACCAGACCTGAAACGGCCAGAAAAGAGGAGAAAAAAATCATGTGCCTGAGAAAGCGGTGTTTTCACTTTCCGACGGACCGTTCTCACCCGCGGGGGGAGATTGAACAAATGAACGTCAACGACAAACGTCATAGACACATACCTCCAAATGCATGCGTGCACACACACATGCAAGTGCAGAGTCTCTCACTAGAAATACTGAACCCAGGGGCAGAAATCATTGCTTTTAAAGCATATCCTCTTTTATATTGTAATGAAAGATATGTTATGGGAAGATGTGTCAGAGTGTGCCCTTATGTGTGTACCACATCTGTTTCCGATCTGATGGCTAACGACTGGCTTAACAGGCAGTAGTTGGGTCCTCCTTCATCGGGCTTGCTCATTCTAAAACAATCATTCTGAGTCAAAACCCCAAATGGGAAGCGCAATAACATACCAGGAGTACTGTAAAGACATGCTGCTACGCAACATCATTCCAAAAACAAAGTTTGGAGCTCTTGTTTCAAGGTGTCTCTGTGAGTTGATGCCAATGATGGGCCTTACCTGTGGGTGGAAGAGGAAGCCTGGGGCTGGTCGCATGTACTTGTCTTTCAGAGTCTCAAACGGATCGCTCATTCTCCTCTTCTCAACCCTGCTAATAGTAGATTTCTGTTAGCTCTTAAAGCATTTGTATTTAGTACTGAAAACATGGCAGTCAATAACATCTGATATCAAAGTTTCTGCAGTACTCTAAGGAATTAAAAATTGCAGGAGCAGCTTGACATGGTAGTTGATTGAGCTACTGGGAATAACAATACCTGTAGATGGGATCCATGAAGAAAGGGGTTGGCCTGGCATGCTGTAAAGAGGTGTCAGCTTTTGGGATTTCCACCACTGCCTTTTCCTCCTCATACCCCAGGCTATTCTTTGCCTCCTCCTCTCTGGGATTTCGTCCACGGCCTCTTGACCCAATGCTGAGGTCCAGCGGTTGATCCTGGCCGCTGGCATTTGAGGTCTCTGGTTTGGATGGGGCAAATGTGGGAGACTTCTCCTCCTTCCGCTTAGTAGTGAGGTCGAACGGTGACTCAGAAGAAGATTTTCCTTGAGCCTTCTTGCAGTCATCTGCTGGAGACTGTGGCTCGCCCTTTAGGCCTGGAGGTCTGAGGTCCCTGTCCGGAAAAGGGTAAACCGGAGGGGAGAATGCTGGGAAGAAAGGCAGTGGGAACATGGAAGGGTAGGGCAGAGAGCCGACCTTCTTGTCTTGCAGACCAGCCAGCCCTGTTGAGCCAAAGTACTTCTCGGCTATGGAGGCAATGGCCTTAATAGAGTCATTTACAGCCCCTGTAACGGCTGTGTGCTCGTCCAGCGAGGATGGGATGAGGGCTGGGCCCGGAAAGTCTTTAGCAGCACTACCTCCAGTCAGGCTGGGGCTCTGGGGGCCCCCTTCACTGGCTTTTCTCTTGGGACCTTTACCATTTTCTCTTGCACCCCTTTCCCTCTCACTGTCCATGTCACTCTCCAGCTCAGAGCCTGAAGTGCTCTCAAGATCACTGCCACTGGGCGTGCTAACATCATCCAGGTCACTGCTCTCTGACTGGTCACTCTGCTTGTTCCTCTGCTTTGTAGTGGATGAGGAGCTCTGGGCATGGTGCTCTGAGCCTGGCATCTGGGTGCCAGGTAAACCACCATCTTTACGAAGTGCCTTTAGGAGCTCTCTAGACTCCTGAATTCCAGGACTTGGGGGCAGCAGTGGACTCTTACTCAAATCTCCACCGGGCGCCATTGGTGCATGGGATGCTTGTCTGACAGGTGAAGTGGCAGGAATGAGCGGAGGCCGGTGGTAGAGTCCAGAAGGGAAGAGGCCAGGGAAGCTGAAGGGAAAAGCCGGGGCAGCAGGGAAGGTAAGTCCACCATGGTGGCGACTTGCCCCAAAATAATCAGCCAGCCCAGCACTGCTGTGGCCCATTGCCAGAGCTGATTTGTCCAAGCCAGGGGCGCCAGGGAGTGGCATACCCTGGGCAAACAATCCCCCTGCTGTGAAATGGTTTTTCCCTTCACAGAAGCGCCGGTGCTTGTTGAGTGAGGATGTGGTGCTGAACATCTGCCCGCAGTCCTTGCACTTGATCTGCGTACGGCAGTCAGCGTGCATACGTTTGTGGCGGCACAGGTTAGAGAACTGGGTGTAGGACTTGTGGCATACTTCGCCTGCATGGACACACACAAAGATATGGAACAAATCAGTATGTAACCCACACAGACACACACAAATAAAACATAGCATGATATGACAAGACATGACAGCCCTTGTTATCACAGTTCAGGCTGGCTCAGTCTAAAACAGAGGAAATCCAGTATAAATGGTATTGTCATGTTCCCATCAATATCCTGACAACAGTTTTCCAACAAAATAAGGAGATGAGGTGTGTCCAGATCCTGGTATTGTAAGGGGATCTGTTAGGTTGACGGTGTGAGTCATTTGCTGCCACTCATCACCTGCACATCAAACCAAATTCCCAGGCATCTCCAGCCCTATTGTCCTCCCAGGGACGCTCCCAGGGAGTCCATAAACAATCACACACACAAACACACTCTCACAGACATGCAGGCACATTCTTAAATATTCACATAACACAGAGAAACGGAATAATACACACAAGGATGCAGACATACAGATACACACAAACACACATTCTCAGCCACATGCAGTACAATGGCTCTATTTTAAGTTTGTGAAGGAAGCGGAGTTGAATGAATCCTATCCTGCAGTCCGGTTCCCAGGGACAGGTCCCACGTCCTCTGCTGCCCCTCTTCCCTCTTCCCCCTCCCGGCCTCTCCTGTCAGCCCCTTAGCCCCCTCACCTTGTCTCACTAGTTGGGTCCCTGTCGCCCTGCGCTAAATGACCTTCCCACAGCTGACTCCAGTGTGTCGCTCTGTCTGACCCTGAGGGATGTATAGTAGCAACACCCAGCCCCTGGGACCAAACCTCAGCTACTGAAATTATCTATCCCCATTTTTAGTCCGTCAGTATTATCAACTACCAATGGATGATTTGTTGACTTTTAAAGGGGGATGGTAGCAGAATGCTTATTGTTTTCCCATGCTCATGAAAGGAGGAAGATGTCCTTTCCCATCAGCCTCCAGTCACACAATAGGATATTCTGCAGATCAGCTTCTCTTCATCTGATGTTTTATGAGACTTTGATCATCCTATATCAAAGAGCAGTTAGACACGGCTCTGGATGATTGATTCTGCTCACATTGTTATTTGATTTTCAAAATGAGGATAAGGAAGTGGTTAGGCTCACACTGTGATTACACTTCTGCATACTTTGGATGCCTTCCAGCCACAAGGTGCACAAGAGGCAATTTAAGAGGATAGAGAGGAAGAGCGGGAAAAAGAACTGTGGAAACAGATTTGAATAAACATCCCCGAAGCACGCCAAATGAGGATTTCGAAGCCAAGAGTGAATGCAATCTTATAAAAAAATCTTCCTTAATGAATAGATGAAGAAAACTGAATTGAAATAAAGTGTATTTGTGGTTTGGCTTTGGCTGACACAATTAGGGCTGAAAGGTAGTTGTAAACATCTTTTAAAACATCTGGGAAAATGGGAGGATGGCTAATTCCTTTGATTTTGAATATGATGTTTCCTCTCAAGAAGCTGTGCATGTGTACTGTAACTTTATAGCACTAAAAAAAGGAAACTGCATCTGAATACTTTTAACTTTTTCGAGAGGGTTTGAGTCACAGATGTGGGTATATCTATATGAGCTCAGTATGTCTAGTTTAGAATTTCGTCTGGAAAATGTGGATTTTATCATCAAATAAGAAAGCAGTAAATAGTTCTTAAATCCCTTCAGTCAGTGTAGGGAAAATCTGCTACTGTAGCTCTATCTTCAAGTGTGTGTGATTTTACAAGGACGGCCACAGAAGAATAAAAAAAAGGCCTCACACCATAAATCATGTAGCACTGACATTTACAGACTTACAGCACACACACATGACACCCTAAGTGTAAGATCTTATTCACTACACACAGTATTCATCAGCTCTTAATAAACTGACAAAAAATATTATAAACACATTCCTGAGAGGAGAGCGGTGGCTAAGTGTTGGCTGGCTGAGTGTCTGAATTAATAACCCAGCAGGCCTGAGTGCCTCACAGCTCCGAGACACATACACTAACATCCTTGACACATAGCGTGCACTAAATACAAACTGAATCATGTGTGTATTTCTGTCTGAAACATGTAAATGCCCTAAAGGATGATTTACACAAACACATGGGACACACACGGTCTCTTCTGGGCAGCCGTCATGTATGAGGGCAGCTCTGTCTTTTTTCTTTCTTTCTTTCTTTCTTTTTTTTTTTTTTTACACAGCCATTAGTTGTTTTTAACCTGCATATTTTCTGCTGATTACAGCAAATGGACTCCTATCCAGAAGGAGCTGTACAAGGAAGAGGGGTCTACATGTGGTTGCTATTTGTGAGGAATGGTGCAGCATGAGGTGGAGGGAGAGCGGAGGAGAGAGGGGAGTCAAGAGGTCTGCAGTTGAGATGCAGTCAATCTAGCCTATGAATATTATGTATGAATGTGTGTTTGCTTGAGGAGGGGTGTGTATTTGAGTGTGTGTTGGTGTGCAGGGTCGGAGGAAAGAGAGACGGGGCAAAGGCTAGAGGTCATAATGCTTAAGGGGAAGGAGATGGGATCAGTGGTGTGAGGTGGGGAAACTGTGAAAGGTCACAATGTGTTTGGGTCTCACAGGGGTTAAGGTTTACTGAAGAGCAAGGGGGAAAAGTGTGTGTTCATGAGAGAAAGCAGCTGAGAATGGGAAAAAAAAGGTTGTTAGCTGCGGTGTCAACAGTAGGTGATGCCGGATCACTGTGAGAGGCAACAGTAAGGTTAGACCGAGTGGGACTGAGTCAAATCACATGCTTGTTTAAATGCTGTTATCACCATATCAGCGCTGTGTGAGAGTGCTGATGCAGATAAAATTCTGTCTAAAAGAAATAGTCTGCCACCCTGCACACAGCTGCTCTGTGATCCCCTGTGGAACTCTTGTATAACATTATGTGACTGACTCTTGAGAAGGAGCTGAGGAAGGATAAATCAATATTTTTGCAATAACATAACAGTTCTTTTTAAGGCAAGTCACAGGCATTATGTTCTTATTATTATAACAACGTACTGAGGAGACTTACATAGGTAGGGTCTTAGTGACTTACACATGAAGGGCTTGACACTGCTGTGGATGTGCTTATGCTGCTTGAGGCCTGAAGACGTAGCAAACGTCTTGCCGCAGTCAGAGCAAGCGTGAGCCCGTGCCCCTACGTGCTGCGAACGGATGTGCCTCTGCAGGTTACTGGGGTCTGTGAACACCTGCTGGGGAAGCAAGCACGCAGACACACATGGGAGTTACTCTCAGCTTCTACAAACACTGAAATCTAAGCAAGTTTTTGTGTCTTATTTCAGTAAAAAAAAAAAAACCTTGCTAGGCTAATTTGAGCCACTTTAACCTGAGAACTCTAAAATAATGTTCAAGGTCCGTAAAGATGAAACTGATGTCTGAATTGCTTGTAAAGAGTAAAAAAAAAAAAAATATGCAAGTTTCTCAAAATAAGACATCAACACTTGCTTTGTTTTCATTTTTTTTGCCATGCCCAATCTGCCAAAGACACATAAAGCTAAAAAGTGCACATTAAGTCAAGATTCTCCTCCAAATGTCATCACTTTACCTTTGAGCAGTTTTCACATTCGTAGTGCTTGCCACTGTCATGTGACATCTGATGTCGGATCAGGTTTGATTTCCAGTTGAAGGCCTTGGGACACTGGTCACACTTGTACTCTCTCTCCTCAGAATGGGACAGAATGTGGGCCTCAAGACTTCAGGAAACACAGAACATGATACATGAGTGAGCCTGAAGAGATGTGTCTCATACTGAATGGCTTTCTGAGAGTTTTTATATGAGCTGGAGTGTTTTAGCCACTGCTCACCTCTGGAGATCAGGAAAGATCTGGTCACACTCTTTACACTCGTGCAGACCATGGGACATGTGAAGGGGTCTCAAGTCTTGTGGTTCCTGGGCCTTAAGGTCAACATCACCACCTAAAAATAAACAAATAAATCAAAAACTAAGTACTGACAGGTAGATATGCATAAATCTTGAACTAGAGGGCTGCAAAAAAAAAGAAAAGGAAACAAAGTGAAAGTCATGATGTTTGGTTTATCTGCCACTTATACATCAGATATACATTTCATGATTAGAATTTTAAACCTGCCTACAAGGACTACAGCTAACTTTAAATTCAAGTCATATGTAATGACGTGTTTGGGTGTAACAGTAAGTTGGAGAGTTGAAATGTGCGGTCTTCAAAAGCCATCCATTACATTACACAGAGCATATGGGGAAAAAATGTAATGACTTGCATTGCCACAGGCTTTGGTCAATTACTGTGTCTGTGGTCCAGTCTGCACAAATCAGACTGAATCTCATGGTGATACATTCACTTTCTGATGTCTTGGACAAACACTTTGGGATGACTACATCTTTTACTGCACTAACTGAGGAGCAGTGGTCATTCTGGCACAATGATCTGGCATTTCTTCATGATCATCTTTTAAACTTTCAGCTTGCAGACGATGAAGCGCAGCTGAGGTGCTTTCTGCCAACTCTTCTTCACAAAGCATTACATAAGTGTCATATCATTCCAGTTCAGCTACACGTCCTTCTTTTCACACTCGATTTAACCACCGCTGTAAAATAACACACCAACCTGGGTTGAGGAAAGAGGAGGGGGGCATCCCACATGGCTGCTTCTGGTGGTCCAGCAGCTGGTTGCGGGACTCAAAGTGCTGGTCACAGTCCTCACAGCGGTACTGTCTCTCCTCTGTTGGGTGGAGAGAAAGACTCATGAGCATTTTAAGAATTTTATTCAGGTAAAAGTTGGAGATAACAAGTGGGTTAGGTGTGTACAAACCATGAATATCAGGAGCCATGGTATCACATGAATACTCTTCAGCCTTCATGAAAAGTAGCAGCTCCTCGCCGGGGAAAATATCTCTGGTGACTTTGTAGAAGATCTGCAGGACACACAAAATGATGACATTTTATTAAAACATTTATACAAAACTTTGTGCCATAGCACATAATAACAAATGTTCAAACTGGCAGCTGAAAGTGGCATGAAATCCTTGAACTACATTCATTAATGACCAACTTTAAAGCTCCTGTGAGGGGATTTTAGCTGGTTTTGAAACAGACTGAAATTGATAGCAATGACTTTTCATGACCTAACAATCAAGTCTTTCTGTTATCAAAAGGGTTGGTTGATTTTCATGTGATTTTTACGTGTGTCCGAAACCATTGAAATAGGTATGTGCCGGACAAAAAAAACAACTACATGATGCTTAAACAGTTTTGTTAATGTTTCACTGCAAACACATTAAATGAATAACACGTTTTCTTATCACCAAAGATTTGTCCACAGGGGGCGCCAAAATCACCACAAACTAAAAGTTCTGCACAGGAGCTTTAAGTGAATAAATATAACCGTGGTACAAATTGCATTGAATCTACTTGTATACACATAAGAAACAACAAAAGATTGTCCCTGCTTAAAGTGTGTTTGGTGGTCAGAGATTTTAGTGAATCAGCTGAGAGACTCTGGGACCCTGCTTCTTCCCATGAACACACAATAGTCTTTCTCTGTGAAACAATCACACATTGCGTTATTTTTGGCATGCTTTGGAGGTTCAACACGTTACCTTCCTCTGCTGCTTGGACATGACAATGACGATGGGGAAATTTATTAGAAGTGCAATAGAGAGCAGTGGAGGGGGATGGGGGGGGGGGGGGGGGGGGTTCTGGGAAGGAAAGGGTCACAGGTACACTGCTTATAGATGGAGTTCCTGGTGAGCAGGATGAGGCTCCACAGGGACCCATGATGAATATCTTTGTCACAGAAAGAGATCATGATGTGTCCTGTGCTTTAATTGTTGTGTCACTGAGCAAAAATTCAGGGAAATCATATAATACTGTGAATGACATTACAGCTCATTTTGGGTGCCACTGTGACTCACTGAAACACAGGAAGTTCCTGTATGGTGAAGCCATGAGAGATGGAAGTGTACTGAGGATGAAAAAGCAACTCCTCCAGCTCTGAATCTTCTCATTTGCATCAATTAACCACCAAGGTCTGACAAGGGTCTGCCAACTTTCTTTTTGCAATTTTGTTCTCTCCTTGAAGAAAATTTCAGCCCCCATCAGCATTAGCAGAGCAGCACCCCATTGTTTTTATGAAAGAACAAAGGGAACGAAACTGTGAGGGTCTCAACAGGAGCTTTAATCCCTGACATGCCCTACTGTAACCCCTGTCTGCACCATAAACACACATGTGCACTGAACTGCATGGAGCATACATGCACACATACACAGGCAGGCACACTCTTTCCTGTGTCTGTCACCTCTGTAAGGCCACAAAAATATTGTGATTTAGAAACAATCAGACAGCAGTTCAAACAGACATGTGAGTCCGCAGGGAATCCGCTCTGAGAGACTGATACCGAGACTGAGGAGGGAGGCTCTTTGGAAAGCTACCAGGGCGCGGACCAAGGCCTCGGAACATAAAAGTTAATGGACACTGTCGAGAGCACTTTGTCCATAAATACATGAGTTCATGGTAAAGTGCGGCCGTGTGTCTGTAATTTTAGTACATTTTACTGCTAACAGAAGATTATTAAGGATAAATAGCAAAGAAGAGGGGACAGCCAGGTGAGTCCAAACCAGATGCAAAATCTTTGCTCCAAGCCTGACCTTTGACCTTCTCTTTCAGGGATCAATAAACATTTCTGTACCCCTGTTTCTCTCTGTTTGTAACTGCTGCACCAGTGGAGGTACTTCAGGGGGAGCATATGTGCACACAGAGCAGGCTCAGGAGGGTGCTTACCAATAAGATGGGAATTCCCCCGGCAGCTCCCCCTCCTCCCCCAACAGGGCCGTCACAGATAACACAATAACATAAAGCACACAAACAAGAAAGCAGACTCTCTCCTGAACGGAGGTCCAGAGTTTGATTGGTCAGCCTAAGCATGACATGGACACATTAACAAGCACACTCACACACTGACCGCCCTCAGTCTAACAGTGGCTTAGAATAACAGGTTAGTCTGTTGATAAGATAGCAAGAGTGTCTGAGTTTGCACTGAAAAAACTCACCGCCTTGTCTTGCACTAAACTGCAAACAAACCTGTTTCTTTTTTAGACAAACACACATTTACAGCTTTTACTGAGTGCTTTGGTCTGCTCTGCACAGGATGCAGCAGAAGCCAGGAAATCTTAGCTCAGCAGTCCAGACTTTGCTAAATAACCATTCTCATGTTGATAGTTTATGGGTGTCTCTATATTAATTTACGGAGTCCCTACTGACCTCCTTTTCTCTCCCTCTCTGTCGAAGGTCACAACCACAAGAGGATAACAGGCTACAATCAGACAACTCTGTTACCTTGAAACCATTAGTCGTTAGAGTAAACAGTCACATTTTCCCCTGTCACACCCTGCTGGCCGACTCCTCGCTCACACAGAGCTCATTGGACAGGTATGCCATAGGCTGACACTCTCTGACCAAAGCGTACTCAAAGCCTGGGTGCTGAGTAAAAACTTCAAATCTTAGACCACTTCAACTCTGTCAAACTATGAGAGAGCAAAATCCACTAAATCTACAACCAGTTTACACTGAAGTGTAAAAATCGGTTAATAATTTCTCAGTCCAACCCAAGAGATTATCAAGTTAAAGAAGAAGACTGTGCTACATTTTTAAGATTTTGCACCAGCATGACTCTCCACATGTGCAACAGAGTCATGCAACACATGCAGCATGCTGTGGACTCCAAACCTTGGCTTTTAAACAGAACCATGTCGTGACTTAGCAACAAGGAGCATGGGTGCACAATGAGCAGCTGCTATACTGAGGGAAAATGTGAGTGGACAAACATGGTAATTTTCATGTGAGGCTGAGTCAGCTGATCAAAGTATGAACAGCAGCGTCAGTTCTGTAATGCTTTAATAAGCTGTTGATTATTTTTTATTGAGTCTGATTTCTTCAAAATTAATTTCCTAGAAGTTTTCATAACTGAGTAACCCTCCATGTGTTATCTCAGTGAGTTACAGTCCCTTCATGTTCTCACCCACAGAGTATTCATTCACTGACTGATTGTCAGTGTTTTGTTAATATGCCCCTCGGCCACTTCATCCTACTCAATACTGAGTGAGAATCAATAGAGCGAATGAGATTAACGCTCATATCCGTCTGCACTGTCTTATGAAAAGCTCTTCTGGGCCTCGTTGGATGATGTTAATTACACTTTTAATCCATTTCGCTTTTGGTTGAATCAGTGGAGTGAGGAGTGCGGTGGAGGGTTTTCAGGCGCTAATTGGCCTCATTATCTGAATGACAAAACATGCTGATCATGGGAGGATCTATGCTAGCAGCGCTGGGACGCTCAGTGCAGAAGGATATCAGGACAGCTTACGCATTGTGAGGAGGATGAAGACTGAACACACACAGTGACTCCAGGAAAGTATAATCAATTAAACATTTTAGTCTATTTTTGATAACTGAAAAAATAGTATATTTCATCAAATGAAAAAAAAACCTCCTTTGGAAGATGTTTTTATTTTTGGAGACTGAATCTGCAAGTCCTAACACCATGCATGAAGCTCAGATTCAAGTGTGACTCACAAACTGCACACCTGCCATCTCTTCTCCGTCCCTGTTGCACTCCCCTCTGCAGTGTCAAATATATAAAGCAGTAAAAAACTGAAAGGTCATAAAATGAAGGCTGCTCTTGTTTGGTTTAGTTTAAATACTGCATGTGCAGCTAATTTTGGTATGACTTTAGTCTCGTTAAATTTAAACAGCCGCACATCTAAAGTGACACCATGTTTTAACGCCACTTAAGTCACTTTCCAAACATATTTCTTTACATTACTTTATTTCACTGGGAAGGAAAATCTCTGCAGTTAAACATCAGGAATATGAGAATGAAAAGGACTGTTTCCAACATTTTCAGTGATGATGGATTTTAGTTGAAACACGTGTGAAAAATTGCAACAAACACAGCTCAATTTTTTTTGACTTAGAATCTGTTTGATTCTGTTTTCCACGTTTGTTTTGACATAAATTATCCATCATGAAGAAGGACTGACTGGAAACAAATGCAGAGGAACAGAGAGGAAAAGGCAGAAGTGGGATTAATTCCAGGAAGACAAAACAGGCTTTTTCCTCTCTCCTCTTCTCACTCATTCATTTCTCTCTAAACTCCCTCACCCTCCAGAGATTGCTCATAAAGTTTTATGGTAAACAGAACTGGGTCAGAAATAAAAGGAGAGTTGTATGCTCACACTGGCAAGGGTAAGCTGGTGCTTGAAGAGAATCAGGACCAAATAACGACCGACACACCTGGAAATTGCTGTCGTATGACATTGTCTTCAAATACATCACGACAAGTCGTGTCTGTGAAGATGTGTAGAAATATAGTTCTGGGCAGCTCATTCAGACTCCTCTAAGGAAACCTGGTGATGCTACTCATTGTGTGTAATGTGGGGCTCAAGCCTGGGTATAGACTCAGCACTTCTCTGAGGCTGTAAAAACCTGCTGGAACCAGGTACTGTGTGTGTGTGTGTGTGTGTGTGTGTGTGTGTGTGTGTGTGTGTGTGTGTGTGTGTGTGTGTGTGTGTGTGTGTGTGTGTGTGTGTGTGTGTGTGTGTTTTAACATTTCCAGCTCGCAATGAGGAGCGTGGGGAGCCATCTGAACCGCAATGAACGATTCACAGTCCTGCAGAGTAGACACACACACACACACACACACACACACACACACACACACACACTGAAACCAGCACATGCATACATGTAGAAAGAGTTACAGGTGTGCACACACTCTAAAGACACAATAAAACACTTCACACACTCACAATAATTTAATGCACAGATAAGTCTGTGCACACATAGAGATAAAAATAGCCCTCATAGGCACACAAAGACACACACACACCACCAGAAACTGACAGCAGCTTTACAAGACCACCCTCTTTAGTCCATTCATTTTCCACATATAGACAGGCATTGTGAGACGCTACAGTGTGTTTTCAAAAAACACCAATGTTGGCCGGAAGGCTTAAAGACTGCACATTGTGCTCTGTTGTGACAGTGTGTAATACTTAACAATCGCCTCATCATAGCCATGTCCGTGACCTGTCGGAGCCTTACACAGCCACCCGAGCAGAACCACAGTGTTGACAGCGAGTCTCACCTCGTGAAGAGGGCAGCTCGAGGAAGCTCTCTTGGCGTGTTTGTCTCTGTGTGTCTTTTTCAAGGAGAGTGGTGAAGAGGCTCTTACAGATGGACTCTCTCTCTGCTTTGCTCAGCTCATGAAAAAACTATTTGCTCTTGAAGCTGTGTTGTCTTTGGCTTGAATGTGCCAGAAACATGTTAAGTAAGAGCAGACTTGTTCCTGAGAATCTCTGGGTTTAACGTCCAAGATTCCCAAACTAGGTCCAGTATTACTCAATGCAGCTTTTATGAAGATGAACTTCTCTTCATACATGGACATGTCTGCTACTGTGTTTGAACATACCTATTACTCACAAATACTCCTCAACAGGTAATCTGGATGGACCACCAGTAACAAGTGGTGACAAACATGCCCTGGATTATGTCTTTTTTATTTGGGGCAAGCCACAGTATTCTCCACGATTATGTCAAATAAAGTTGAGCCTCTTGTCTCCCGGCCTTGCTGTGTGTTTCTGTGTGAGGGGGACATGAGATTACTGCGGTGAACAAGCCCCCATGTGTGCATCACACATCTCTCTGCACAGCCAGGTGAGCAGCAAAAGGACTGTGACATTCCTGGCATATCTAAGAGTTTATATCGCAAGCGTGACCAGGAAGAGTGCGGAACTATCATCTCTGTAAGCCGCCTCTGATCCTGCCCTGTGGTCCTCGCACGGCAGAAGCCAGAGCACAATTATAAAACGAAAACACACACACACACAGATAGTGAGGAGGCTCTGCAGTGCAGCGTGGGGGAGAGAGATGTGTGTGAAGTAAAGGCAGGGTGGGCCAACCGCTCATGGGACTATCTGACTTAGATCACAATAACACCTTTTAACACAGCAGCACGCAGACAGGACAGATGTCGGAAAATACAGGGAAGCCTTCTGGTGTTAAAAAAAGCTGCTTCACTGCTCTGAATGACTCAGTTACACTTGATTCCTCCAGCCAGACAGCCAGATTCAGATACATCATCATGTAGGAGTTCAAAGTCAAGTCATCCACATGTTTTCTCTGTCTGATTTTTCTTTTCTTGACTTCAGATCATATTCCTCTCGTATTATGGGATAGCGGCCCTGCCAGGCGCCTCAGAGTGTCTCCACGTACCTGATCATCTATCTGGCACGCTGTCAGGTTGTGCTGCTTGTCCGCAGGGGCAAACTGGATGTGCTTCAGCCAGCTCCTGATATCAGGCTTGCTGGCATCCACGCAGAATTTTACATGGCCTGACCCATCCAAGATCTGCATGAGAGAGAGGGGGAGAGAGGAGGAGGGGGGTCAGACTTTGATCAGTATCAGTCCAGGTTACTGTGTCCAAACACTGACTAACCACATACCTCCCACATGTCAGAAGCTGGTCTGTGGTGCACTACACACACACACACACACACACACACACACACACACACACACACACACACACACACACACACACACACACACACACACACACACACACACACATTTTGATCAAGAACAAGCAAACACTGTCTTTTAAAAAGTCCATTTCTAGATTTTTGTGCATTTTGTTGAGTTATTAGTTCAATAGATATTAAAAGATCATTCCAGTAATATATTGCAACCATAACCACACACACACCCAAACAATAATTGTAGTAAAATTATATGATTAATCATCCCTTGGTTTATTTTTTTCTCCCTTGGTGATCCCTCATTGAATTATTAAATATTCACTGCAAAGGAAAATAAACACTTACTGAAAAAAATCAACCATAAATCAGTGTCACTGAAATTGTATAAATTATTGGATATAAATCAGTTTGACTACAAGATAAAAACATATACATATATTTTAGGAAAGAAATACGTTCAATTCAGAAAATGAACTGATTAAATCTTTAATTCTGTTTTTAAAAAACGAATTTGTGAATAATTTGTGGGATTATACCCTGAAAAAATCGAGCACAGTTTCCATTTATTTCGATTACAAAAGTGAAATATTTGGATAAATGGGGAAATGCGTCGATTTTTACGATTTGTTTTCTTGACAGCTTTTCAAAATAAGATTTTTCAAAACGAAAAACAAATAAACTTTGTTAATAAAAACAACAGTAAATATTCAAAACGCAGCAAATGGGTATTTCATTCTCCTTCGTACATTGAAAAGTTTGCATCCTGTAATAAAACTACCCTATAAAGTGCATTATTATGCAAAGTGTAATCGTTGAACTTGTTCCGTTCACCGATCACATTTAAACAGTCTTTCTCTCACCCATCAACTTTCGTTCTAGCACTGTTTTAACGTGTTAATATTTATAATGCTGCAGCTGTAAACTTTACTAGGAAACAAATCAATCGCAGGAAACCGCGAGTGTTAGAAAATAAGAAGTCAGAGCCGATTGTTGCGAGGCAAAGCGCTCTTTCTCTTTCTCTCTTTCTCTCTCGGGGTCACAAATGTTGTCTTTCTGCCTTTGTAAAAGCGACCACTGAATAAATATTTAGCTTGTATAAAGCCCTTTGTCTACACACTCACTGGATCTACCCATTCACTCTGGGAAAATACTTTACAGTGTGCATTTGCGATTTCAAACTAAGGCTTTTAACAATAGGCATAAATTTGCGCCCCGTGCAAAGCGTTTGATAAAAAAAACATTTTGTGTTTATTCTAAAAGTTTTCTCTCTCCTATCGTTGAAACACCGGCGAGCGGTGGGTTTAAACCTCTGGAGAAAAGAGGTTAACTTTCCACTAAAAGAAAGTGATGAAAACTCGGATTGTATTTAAAACAAAAATCTGTAATCGACTAGAGATTTGTCGAATTAAAACAAACAACAAACCAAGAATTGCCCCTGAAACGCATCCCAGATTTTTGATAGTAAAAAACGAACCCGTGTTCTCTCGTTTTCGGTGCCGGTGCCTCCTTAGGTCTCCAAGCCGCAAGACGAGTCGACTTCTCCCCGGTGCGGCTGTCTGTCAGACGCCGCGCGCTCGTTTTAAAAAAAAAACAACAACTAGATCCTCTCTCTCCGTATTCTCTCTTAGACACTGCGAAGTCCGTCGATTTCCTCCCACTGTCTCACAGACATCGCTACTAGTTTCTAATTCACCTCCGGAACATCAACTCTCTACCAACTTTCCAGTGTGTGCGCTTCGCTGTGCTCGTCCGCTCCTCTCTTGTCACCCCTCCTGTCCTGACGCACCCAGGTGTCCTGTAGTAGCCATTCAACTTTTAATTTCTCTCTTCCTCTCCCCCCTCCTCGGCCACTCGGGATGTGTCGTCTATATGATAGCAGAGAGATTCAGAGGGGGGGCTGGCTTCAAGCATCGCCCCCTATTACTTGAAACGCGTCCCGGGCATGTTTCTCTTTTTTACGCATTGTCTAGTACTGAAGGATCCAGCGCGTCCATCCTTGACTCCCTGAGCACGGGACTGTCTGTGCCCCTGTCCCCCGGTCGAAAGCGACTCCTCTCCGCAGTAAATTTTAAAGTGACAGGGCCCGGGGTTGGAGAGGGTGAGCGGGGTCAGGGAGAGGTCGGGATGGGGCTTCTAGAGGGATGAACTGCACTCACACTCAGAGGCAGCGCGCACTTTAATGAACCAACACGAGCATCAAAGCGCGGGTTATTATCCACGTGTTCCTCAACTTTTTCACAACACGCCGCGCTTGTTTGCAGAACATTTTATGACGCTGAAGGTTTTATTTTTGTCTCGTTCACCTCGTTGTTCACAAGTTGTTCAGAAGCATTTCATAGAGGATGCCACAAAACAAAAGTGAACCTTAAATGCAAAACACCTTGATCTCCAACTGTGCCAGCGTCGTGGAGTAAAGTAACTGCTAAGTGTTCCTCCTGGGGACCTCCAGGAAACTCCATAAGGACCATTGAAGGCCCTGTGCCACAACTTGGAAAACACTGACCTAATCACCTGCTTTTCTTTGACTTAAAAAAAAAACCTGCACGTTTTCAGGTTGCGCGCACTCCTTCCCTTTCCCCCTTTTCTAACACGCGTGCAAGTTACCCTTCAAATACTGAAATAATAATTGAATACATTTTTACCAAGGGAAACGAGAGTTCGTGTTTTTGTAATAAACTTAAAAATCGTCATTAAACCTTCTATTGCGCTCTCCAATGTGTTGTGCACCTGCTTCACAGAGAGCTCAAAAACTGGAGGAGGAAAGTTGATTTTTTTTTTGTTTCTCTTGAATTTAAAGCTGAGCCCGGTGTAGTGATTAACGGACACGGCTTATAGAATAATAAAGAAACGTCCTCGTTGCCGGACAGAGCATGCAGTTTATTAGGCAGCTCATAAAGCTGCAGAGGACAGGGCTTTGGCTGATGAGAGCAGATGATGATGGATAACGCCTCGCGCTGTGACATTGACCTTCCATCCCAGATAATGCCTATTGTTTGACGAAATCGCGGAGCAAATGTGCAGGAAGGACAGGAAAAATCATGTGTAAATAAGGCAGGACCCCAGCACCGATTCCCATCGTCTTGCGCTCCTTGAGAACCGAGGAGGGACCCCGGTCCGCCCGGTCATTGATTTCCTGCCTCCCCTCGACTTGTCCATTGTTGGAAGCCTTTTTAATTTAGCCATAAATTGGGAAAGCTCAAGTCGAATGAGCTGTTCTATTTTCTTCCTGTCAGGATGAGGGATTTGTTTTATGATGCATTGTGTATTAAATACAAGTAATCTGGGAAAGTGATTGCTTCACGGCCTCTCCAGCTCTGATCGAGGTTCCTGATAGAGAGAGGGCTCCGTGCACTTTTCTGAAAAGGAGGAAATGTCTGAAAAGAGGAGGATAAACACGCAGGGGCTTGTGGTATCACTGGGTGTAAATTGGGTTAACAGTAACAGGACCCCTTTAGCCTGGCAGTGAGGAGACTTTGTAGTTCTTTCCCCTGTCAGAAGAGGGCGCGCTCAGCTGGACGGAACTGAAACATCTCTGGACCTTTCTGTCGACAGAAATAACAGTTTAACTTTATCATGAGAAATTTTATCTCTTCTAAAGTGAGACAATCTTAATTAGATATTTTTGTTAATCGAATTCTTAAGTTTTTCAAAATTATTTCACCAGTATGTGCTTCTGTGGAATAAAATTTGGCAACTTGATCAAATATCAGTTACCCATTCATCACCACACCTGACATCAAGGTGAGGCGTATTGCTAGAGCTAAGAAGGTCTGGCACAAAGGTGAGAAAACTGTCTCACTCAGCCAAAAAATGCTTTAAAAAAAGAAAAGATAAAAAAACCTCAAACTTTTCATTACAGATCACGTGCTGCCCATTATTCCGCTATTGCTGCAGCTTATACCTTACTCAGTAACAGTCTACTCTATCAGCCAGCTTCCTGACTTATTGCAGGATGGGGGTCATTTCTCTCTCGTTTGAGTGAATTGCCGCACCAAACATCTACATTAAAGCGTCAAATTGCGAGATGGAACATGAAAGATTCAGCTATGTGGGTTTGAATATATAATCGCCTGAACGAGCGCAAATAAAGCCATTGAATCTCTACACTGCAGAGACCGACGGGGTGAATTGAAAACACTTGTTCATTTGTTAATAAGCCACAAGAGTGATTTGCAAGGCACGGATATAATTTTTATTTATT